>NC_141614.1:31879863-32179863 GCF_047967505.1 Dipteris shenzhenensis | reverse complement strand
TTTGAGAGGTGATTAGCCTTCCCACAATGTTTCAAGGTGAAAACTTGCCCATTTGAATTTTTATGGCATAGGCTATGTCATTGCCTCTTCGGAGTTCCTTGTGCCTTTGTTCTTCTTGAAGAGCAGTAATAAGACCTTCAAGAGTAGGATTAGGAAGATTTTTCAATGTGGTAACAACATGATCATAATCTTCAGGCATACTTTTGAGCAATACTGCCATTGCATCATTTGTAGTGATTGGAGAGTTGATAGAAGCAAATTGAGTCATGAGACTCCGCATGTGATTGACATGGGCAGCCAAGGGAGTGCCACTAGCCATCTTCAATTCAAAGAAAGCAATCTTAAGTGACAATTTTGAGATATGAGAGCTAGCACCAAAAATAATATCAAGCTTCTGCCAATATTTAGAAGGAGACTCCAAATCAGAAATGTGATGAATATAGTCATCTCCTAAGCCAAGAGCAATAATGCCATAGGCTTTCTCCTCTCTAGCAGGATCTCATGCCAGGCATGTAGGAGCTGAGGATTCTCCAGCATTAGAGGTTGTTGAAGAAGAAGTTGAAGCAGGTTTGACAAGCCCCCAGAGGTTTTCTCTCATCAATGCAAACTTGACTTTCATCTGCCTTGTGTGAAAGCCTTTACCATTGAACTTATCAATATTCAAGAAGGTAGCCAAAATGGGCAGTGTCTACTCTCTTACAAGGCTAGAAAGAGTTGAAAAGCTTCAACTTGCATGCTTCATAGAGGTGGCTAAATGAAAGTATTCCAAGCAAATCCAGGTATAGAAACCTAAAGGAAAGTTGTAGCCACAATTGTATTGATGCTATTTAACACTTTAAAACATCAGAAATGCTAATGTAGCACCAAACTCACGACATTGTCAAAACTGTCCAAAATAGAGGCTTGATCTTGGAGGGCTTAGATCTCCTTCTCTAGAGCAAAGAAAACAGGGCTTTCTGGCTCAAATGAAAGCTCACATATAGGCAAATTTCTGGTGCAAAGGTCAGACGTAATGTCGTGCAGTGTTACTGGTTGGAACGTCGTCAATGTCGATTGGTTCTTGGCTCTGTTTTCCTCAAATATACACCCATTGATGCTCAAACTTGAACACAAGAGAGTACAAACTCTATGGAAAAGCTTTCCCTAAAAGGAATTAGAAAGAGGTGGAGCAGAGAAGGAGAATACATGACAGAGAGCTTCGATGAAATTTGGGGAGTGGTGACCAGCAGCGAAAATTATTTTCCAATTCCTTACACGTGGAAGGTCGCCCATTCCAAGGGTTTATCTAACTAGAAGGACTTGGAGAATGGTGAAACGATGAGGGAGAACAAGCTCTCACAAGTTTTGGGAAGAAATGGTGAAGGTGAAGAAGAAGAAGATGAAGAAGAAGATGATGATGACATGGCATAAATGGGCTCAAGGAGCATCATAGTGCTCTGATACCATGTTGAAGAAGTGAAAGGAAAGCATGAAGCTGAACACAAAATGAGAGAATTGCATTAGAATGAAGAAGGGTGAGGTCCATATGTAGGCACCTCTACATGAGCCACCAAGCTCCACAATCATCTCCTCAATCAACTCCTAGAATCTCTTAATCATCCTATGTGGCATCTACCACCACCTAACAGTGCTTATGGGCACCTAACTGTGCCTCTAGCACACACACATAGAACCCAAGGTGTGCCTGGGGCATACACCTTGAGATATCCCATCAGACCAAGCATGGCAGACCAAGCATGGTCTTGGTTGGTGTACATGGCGCAAAAATTTTTCAATTATTTTCTCAAAAATCCATTCATCTTCTATGTTAATCATTATATCCTTTAATTAACTAATAAAGCACTGATCCAAGGAAGTTTGGTTAGATGGCTGATGTTTAAAAAATATATATAAAAATAAAGATGGCGTAGGAGTTCAGTTTTAGAACTATTCACAAACCAAGAAAATCACATGAAGGGGAAAAATCTTTGTCTCAATTACAACTTTCATGTGAAGTCAAAGGAGTCACTAATGATCTACAAGATGCTCATTTGGTTGCTGTGGATTTCATAGAAATCAATATGATGAGATGCTACACTATCTATCACAAGGGACCTTCCAGAGCATCTCCCCAAAGATAAATGTAAGTAGTTGGCATTGAAGGTTTGAAACTATAGTTTGATTGGTGTCAATTGTGTCACCAAGGTGCAGATGGGGTGTTGTAGCAGCATGGAGTGCAACCCATTGCTGTTGCAACACCCAATCTGCACCTTGGGTGTTACAATAATGTTATGGTTTAGCTAGCAAATTTGTAGGATCAAGTAATTATTAAGTCATTTAATGAGAGCTAGTAAAACCATATCAGGCATTGACTTGTTTGGTCATAATGTGTAGTCCAAAATTAGATGGAGAAATACCAAGTGGTCAAGGGTCCCTTAATAGTGACTAAACTAAGAGTGACCATGGGATGGACACATAGATTTCTCTAGTTGAGGTGTCACATGTAGCAATAATTAGAATAGTGCATCTCTGCCAAAGTTGTTGCCTAGAATTTCAAAGAGCATCTCAAAGTCTTTTGTGTAATACTTCATAATGTGTTTTTCAATTGTTTAAGCTCTTTGTGCCCTTGTCCTTGTCTACAATCATCCATCACCCTTTGTGTCCACCACATTTCTGTTGTATCCACCCTAGCTATGGATGTGGCCACATCACCCTCCTTCTTCTGATTCCTGAATGTGAGGAATGTCCCATCAAGTGTCATAGGATAACTCCAATTATGTTGGCTCCCAAATTGATTAAATAGCTAAAGACTACTAAATAGATGCTGAAGAGAAATGACCTATATGCATATGTGAATCTACCCTAGCAAGAGGGTTGGGATGCTTAGGTAGTAGAGAAGCTGCTCAAGGTATATAACGCAATATAACATAGCCTCTCCACCAACAATTGATATGCATGCCTCAACAAATGGCTGTTTGCAAAAGTATTCAAGCTCCCTCCTATACCTTGGGTTGTCTTAAGTCAACACTGGTGCTGAGTAGTGCCCCACTGTGCTAGATCTTTGAGCCAAGAAGATTTTTGCAGTTCCAGGGGTATTTGAGTAGTAAGGTCATATTTGAAGGAATGCATCCCTTTAAGCTCCCATTGAAATACATTGGCCTAAAGAAAAGAGTAGAGTACATTCCCACTTTTGACATTGCGAAGGCCTTTGCTAGTGCTAATGAAGACCAAGTTTGAATTGTAGTCAATTGGCCCATTTAAGCCAATTGGCTCTTGGGTAGTTTCCCAAAATCTTAAGCCATTGTTTCATGAGCTTTTTAGAACTAGAGCTAATGACACTTGGACATTGAGGTGAAGGTAAAATATCATCCATTGCCTTAGGCAACTATGATATATCACCAACCATCTATATTATTCAGAATCATTTGTTACATCCCTTTTCTTTTTGAGAAAGCTAAGTTGTGGAGGTATGACAAGCTCCCTACTAACAAGTTGCTTCTTGTCTTCGATTTGCTAGTGCCTAAGATGGCATCTATGCCACCACCTTTATTCATTTTGCTTTGAATTCATATCAGTTTCCCTCTTGTTTGTTTAGGTAGGCTATGTTAGATATCTGTTCTACATTAGCTCGTTAGATCAAGTTTAGTTAGCTCTTTATTTATATCAATTTTAATTCTATGGTAGTTCTAATTTTTGTGTTAATGTAGGTCAACAGTAGTTCTATGGTAGATATTTCCTCTATGTGAGCTTGTTAGATCTATGTTTAATTAATTCTACCTTTAGATTAAGTTTTTGTTCTACATTAGTTCTAAGTTTTGTGTTAGTATGGATCAATATGGTTTGTGTATCATGACCTCTTCTCAACTTTTGCTTAGTTTTGCATGCCATCTTTATAGCTTGTAGATCTTATTCTTCACCATTTGCTAGACGATGACATAGCATTGATCATCAACTCACATAGTGTTTAGAATCACTTGTCAAGGTGCCTCTTTGCTCGATAAAGCTCAATTATGGAGGCTATGACAAGCCACTTCTCTTCTTAGATTATTTTTTAGTTCTATGTTTACGTTAATTGCAGTTATTGCATTATGGCATGGTTTGTCTCTCATAATCTTTCCTCAATGTAGTTTGGTCTCCACAATCTTTCACTTAGCTTTGCATACTATATTTATGGCTTGTAGATCTTATTCTTGTTTTTGATCATTGTCATCGTCAGCCACTTGCTAAAATATGATACAACATCAATTATCAATGTCACATACTATTCAAAATCATTTGTCAAGCTCATTTGCTTGATAAAACTCAATTATGGAGGCTATTAGAAACTGGCTAACAAGCCTCTTCTCTTCTTAGATTTGCTAGCCCCTAAGATGGAACCTTTGCCACCACCTCCATTAGTTTTGCTTTAATTTTATATTGGTAGCCCTCTCATTTGTCTAGGCAAGTTAGATCAATGGTAGTTCTTTGTTACAAATTTGTTCTATGTTAGCTCATTAGATCTATGATTAGTCAGTTCTACATCTAGATCTAACTTAATTATTTGTATATTTGTTAGGCAAGTTAGATAAGTTAGATCAATGGTTGTTCTATGTTACATATTTGTTCTATGTTAGCTCATTAGATGTATGTTTAGTCAGTTCTACATCTAGATCTTATTTACTTAGTTGTATATTTACACCAAATTTTAATTATATGTTAGTTTAATTTTATGTGATAGTATAGGTCAAAGTTTTAAGATTGTATGTTTAGTTAGTTCTATGTTTAGATGAAGTTTTAGATTGTGTGGTTAGTTAGTTCTAAGTTTAGATCAAGTTTTTAGATTATGTTTGTCTGCTAGCTCTTTTATGTATTGGCTTGCTTCTTCATGTGTCTCAAGTATTTGCTACTTTGTTGAGTAACATTATGATCTACTTCATTGGAAATATTGATTTTCAACGAGTGGCACTATGGCACTAGCTTTAGCTTAACTTTGCATATTATCTTTAGATTTTTTTTGTTTGCTAGCTCTTTGCTATATTGGCTTGGTATGGCTACTTTCGTGAACAATATTGCAATATAATTCATTGAAAGGATGGCACTATATGGTTTTTCTAGTGTTTCATTCAATGTTTTGCTTGCTTCTCTTCTTTTATTGCTAGCAAAACCTTGTTCTGCACTTTCATTGCTAATGTCACTTTGTACTCCATATCTTGTTTAGACAGGTGTCATAGTGCCATGAAATGAAAATTTGGCCTCTCATTGAGCCATTTATTTGTTGCATGTACCTTTACATGAAGATCCTATGACTTGCTCATCCTCTGTATATAGGTTGATGTCATTGTGTGCATGTGCACATGCATGTGCACACATAGAGAGAGAGAGAGAGAGAGAGAGAGAGAGAGAGAGAGAGAAGTATTATTTGCTATGTAGACAATAGAAATGCAATCCTCGTCTCGAGATATTTGACTCTCGAATCACCCAAAGGTAAGGTTTTCTTCAAATAAAAGAAAGCATCAAATCACTCATTGGCCATTGCATATACTCATTGATCAAAATTAGCATTAGCTAACAAACATGATTTTGTAAAAGAGCTCGTTGTGTGTGAAAACAATTGCATGGCATCGGATCTCAATGAAGATCTAGAAATGTTTAATATGATTTGCACCTCAATCTTGCAAATGATGAATGTGTTGAGATATCAAGCTCTATCCCCGACATATCTCCTGGATGACTATCATTTATGTCACCGCCTATGTTAGTTGTACTTGTGGTGTAGTTAGACTACCACGTATGTTTTGGTTTGGGTTCACATATGAACCATGTATTCTAGGTTTTGACATATAGGGTATTTCCCTCTTCTATTGTATTGTTGTTGTGTGCAAAAGTGAAGAAAGGCTTCACCCTCCAACCTTGTGTCCTCTCTCGCTTGTGTGTTGTGAAGAAAGGTGAACTTGAGTCTCCTATCTCTCTCCCTCTTTCTTTACATGGTATCAGAGCCTTGTTCGTGGTAAGGAGCTCAAGAAAGAAAGCCAAGTTTGTGGTGTCCTGGTAAGAGGACCAGTGTTGCTTTCCTACTTCGAGTTTGGGAGCAAATCTTTGCAGGTAGCACAGCCAGAAGTGCAGGAGTGCACTGCTTCAGATTGAGAGGCCCTTCGCGGTGTGGCGAGAGCGCAGTATATGCTGCGGGAAAGGGCAAAGCCCTTGGTGACTTTATTTTTTTGATTTGAGGCCGTTTCGGGGCCCGTTTTGAAGGCGGAAGTTCTTCGCAGGCACTCAGAAAAAGGCCCTGTTTTTGCTGTGCGACGACCGCGCGGCTAGTCGGTGGAAAGGTGCCACAGAAATTGCATCGTATGCCTATGTGCAGAGATTTTGGGAGTTGCAGATTCATGCCTGTTGCCTGTTGATGCAAAATTGTCACGAGGAAGTGACTGTGTGGTGAAATACCACTTTCGTCAGTGTTGCAGATCTGCCCCTGTGAGGCTTTTCGCAGAAGTTTTGCTATTTGCCCTTCTGAGGCATTTGCTGTGTTTACAGGTTGCTGTTGCAATTCGTGATTTGTAAAATGTCTGAGAATCTGTCTACCATTGTCAGTGAGAAGCTTGACAAGAACAACTTCCAAGCATGGAAGTTCAGGATGACAAACTTCTTTATGGGAAAGGGAGTTTGGGATTACATCAGTGGTGAAACTGCAGAACCAGTTTTGGGTGCTGCTCCCACTCCTGCTGAATTGAAGGCCTTTAAAGAATGGCATGAAAAAGCCAGAAAATGCCTGTATTGGCTGTCCGTTAGCATTTCAGATTCTATGATTGTGCATATACAGGATCTAGAGACGCCTAAGGAGGCATGGGATACATTGGTGAAGCTGTATAGCACAAATACCAAAGCACGAAAGATGCAGCTAAAGCAGGAGTTGCACAATGTGCAAAGGAAAAATCTGAATATAAATGAGTATTCCTTGAAGGTGAAAGGCCTTGCAGATTCTCTTGCCTCCATTGGAGCACCTGTTGATGATGAGGACTTAGTGTCCGTGACCTTGAATGGTCTTGGGAAAGATTATGCACAATTTCGGACATCCATTGGAGTCCGTGAAACATTTCCTGATTTTCAGGAACTTATTGCTCTCTTGCTGAGTGAAGAGCAAAGGAATGGTGGTTCAGCCACCTCAACTTCTCAAGAGACTGCTTTCTACTCGAATACAGGTAGAGGCAGGGGTAGAGGAAGAGGCCGTTCTGGTGGCCGTGCAGGAAATCAGAACCAACAGCAACAACAGGAAAACCAGTCCTATGGAGGAGGACGTGGTAGTTCTAGAGGCAGGGGGAGCCAAAGAGGCCGTGGTTCATGGCAAAGGAACCAGCAAGTAAATAGCAGCACAGAATGCTATTATTGTGGAAAGCCTGGACACAAGGAGAATACATGCTATAAAAAGCAGAATGACATCAAAAGTGGAAAGTTGCAGCAAAGCAACTATGCATCATCAAGTGGGCATGGTGACGACAGAAATGAGCACCTTTTTGTGATGCAGCATATGGTTAACTCCATGTCAGGAGATGCTGCAGCTTGCAATGATGTTTGGTATGTTGATTCAGGTGCCTCTAACCACATGACCAGTCATGGTGAGTGGTTTCATGATGTCAGAAATTTGGATAAGCCAGGTTATGTTGAAACAGGTGATGATACTGCGCACCCAATTACGCAGGTTGGTAAAGTGCCATTGGCTATGCAAGATGGCAAAACAAAGTACTTGGCAGATGTACTTCATGTTCCAAAAATCACTAAGAACCTGGTTTCAGTTGGCCAGATGGTTGAGCAAGGTCTGCAGGTTAGATTTAACCCTGATGGATGCTTCGTTGAGGACTTGAAAAATAAGTGCCGCTTGGTTGCGAAAGGCAACAAAAATGGCAGAATGTTCACCTTGGATGTTGATATGCCTGAGGTGAAAGCTGCTATGTTTGCGCATGGGAGAGGTGTCATTGCAGATATTGAGATATGGCACAAGCGCATTGGGCACGTGAATATACAAAGGCTGAAATCTATGCAAACGAAAAACATTGTTGCAGGTTTGCCTAAATTCAGAGTTGAGGGAATGCAAAAGGTATGTGAAGCATGCCAAATGGGTAAGCAGGCCAGACATGCATTTCCCAAAAATGCTAAGGTGAGCGGAAGACCTTTGGAAGTGATCCATTCAGATGTTTGGACAACCAAAGCTGCTTCTATTGGTGGATGCCATTATTATGTGACGTTTATTGATGACTACACTAGGAAGGTGTGGATTTATTTTATGAAGCACAAAAGTGAAGTGTTCAGCCATTTCAAGGTTTTTAAGGCCATGGTTGAAAGAGAGAAAGGTGTGCATATTAAAGTGCTAAGATCTGATGGAGGGGGAGAGTACTTTTCAGAAGAATTTTGTGAATATCTGAAAGAACAGGGAATTCAAAGGAAGTACTCATGCAGGTCTACCCCTCAGCAGAATGGGGTTGCAGAAAGGAAGAACAGGCATATTGCAGAAGTAGGACGGGCGATCCTAAATGAGAAAAACATGCCTGATTATTTTTGGGCTGAAGCAGTAGCAACTGCTGTTTATATTATGAACAGAACTCCCACTGCAGCTGTCCATGGCATGACGCCTGAAGAAATGTATACAGGCCAAAAACCAGATATTTCTCACTTGAAGGTATTTGGTTGCATAGCGTATGTTCATGTTCCTGATGAGAAGAGAACCAAGCTGGATCCAAAGGCAGAAAAATGCATCTTTATTGGATATGCTCAGCACCAGAAAGGGTATCGCTGTTATAACCCTTCCACTCGCAAAATGCAAGTGAGCAGAGATGTTGTTTTTGATGAAATGAGCAGCTGGTATGCACCAACTGTTATGGTAGGAGATGCAGATGCAGGAAAAGGGAATGCTGCAATAAATGCTGAGCAACAATCTCAAGGACCCAGAGAGTCCTCTACTAGTGGATCTAATGCATGGACAGGGAGATTGAGATCTAGTGAATCGTCACATGGCAGTCCTGATAGTGTTGTGCAGGTATCACATAAGGGAAAAGAAAAAGTGGACCATACTCCAGTGTTTGATGTGTCTGCTGGTAGCTCTCATGTTGATGGAGAGTCAAGCGGCTCTGAAATGAGCCTTGATGAGGAACTTGGGATTCCTTCTGTTGTTACACCTGGTGCAAGGAAAAGCAGGCATGATTTAATGAGGACACAAGGTTGGAGGGTGAAGCCTTTCTTCACTTTTGCACACAACAACAATACAATAGAAGAGGGAAATACCCTATATGTCAAAACCTAGAATACATGGTTCATATGTGAACCCAAACCAAAACATACGTGGTAGTCTAACTACACCACAAGTACAACTAACATAGGCGGTGACATAAATGATAGTCATCCAGGAGATATGTCGGGGATAGAGCTTGATATCTCAACACTCCCCCTCAAGCTCAAATCCATCTCACATACACCAAGCAAGCTCCTAAATCTGCGAAGCTTCTCGGTACCCAATGCCTTCGTAAAAATATCAGCCACCTGCTCCTCAGTGCTGACATAGACAAGATCAATCTCACCAGCTAGAATCTTCTCTCTCACAAAGTGATAATGCACCTCAATGTGCTTCGTTCTAGCATGATAAACTGGGTTATTAGCAAGCATGATGCTGCTAATGTTGTCACAATGAATGACAACTGCTGCATGAACTGACTGTCCCATATCTGCAAGTAGCTTCCGTAACCAAGCTACCTCACATGCAGCCATTGCTGCACCCCTGTACTCTGCCTCTGTGCTCGACAAGGCAACTGTTGGCTGCTTCTTGCTGCTCCAACTGATGGCACCACTCCCAAGGGAAAACATAAAACCACTAGTAGATCTCCTGTCTGAGACACTACCAGCCCAGTCAGCATCTGTGTATCCATGTACCTGTAATGCACACCCAGCTTCATAAAACAGTCCATAATGCAATGTGGACTTCACATACCGCAGTATGCGCCTAGCCGCATCCAAATGTGGCTTCCTCGGTGCCTGCATAAACTGACTCACCAGCCCCACAGCATAGCTCAAATCTGGTCTGGTTATAGTCATGTAAATCAAGCTACCTACTATGCGCCTGTACATAGTAATATCTTCAAGAAGCTCACCTGACTCTGCATTGAGCTTCACATTCTGCTCCAATGGAACAGAGATAGGCTTACAGCCTGTCATCCCATATTTGGACAGCATGTCCAAACCGTATTGCCTTTGCAACAGCCATATCCCACTCGGGGATCTAATAACCTCAATGCCCAAGAAGTAACGCAGCTCTCCCAAATCCTTCATCTCAAATTTATGCTTCAACAGCAGCTTCACTTCATTAATGTCTGCATCACTATCACCTGTAATAATCAAGTCATCAACATAGATGACTATAAGCACAATCCCTCTGTTTGTCCTTTTCACATAAAGTGAAAAATCTGAATTGGAAATCTGAAATCCAATAGTGACAAGATATTGCCCTATCTTGTCTGACCATGCCCTCGGCGCCTGTTTTAAGCCATACAAGGCTTTGCGCATACAAAATCGGGGTGTGACTTATCCTCATAACCTTCTGGCTGCATCATATAAACCTCTTCCTGCAAATCACCATGCAAGAAGGCATTTTTCACATCCATCTGATGCAAAGACCATCCCTTTGCAGCAGCCATAGCAATTACTGCTCTCACGGTTGCCATCCTTGCAACTGGGCTGAAAGTTTCCTCATAGTCAATTCCATATGTCTGTGCAAAACCTTTGGCAACCAATCTTGCCTTGTACCTGCTAACAGACCCATCAGCATTGTGCTTTACTTTGTAAACCCACTTGCAGCCAATAGCCTTCTTATCATGAGGCAAAGGCATCAAATCCCAAGTGTGGTTTGCATCCAAGGCAGCCATCTCTTCATCCATAGCTGCTTCCCAATTTTTATGCCCTGCTGCATCCTCAAAACATGTGGGCTCTGGCTCCTCTAGAACCTTGACCATATAAGCATAGTGATGTGCTGTATACCCATCATATCTCAGCCTGTCAACTGGATACTTAATACGAGTGGACCTCCGTACAACTGGATCAGTTGCAGGAGTCTTTAAATCATGCCTGCTTTTCCTTGCACCAGGTGTAACAACAGAAGGAATCCCAAGTTCCTCATCAAGGCTCATTTCAGAGCCGCTTGACTCTCCATCAACATGAGAGCTACCAGCAGACACATCAAACACTGGAGTATGGTCCACTTTTTCTTTTCCCTTATGTGATACCTGCACAACACTATCAGGACTGCCATGTGACGATTCACTAGATCTCAATCTCCCTGTCCATGCATTAGATCCACTAGTAGAGGACTCTCTGGGTCCTTGAGATTGCTGCTCAGCATTTATTGCAGCATTCCCATTTCCTGCATCTGCATCTCCTACCATAACAGTTGGTGCATACCAGCTGCTCATTTCATCAAAAACAACATCTCTGCTCACTTGCATTTTGCGAGTGGAAGGGTTATAACAGCGATACCCTTTCTGGTGCTGAGCATATCCAATAAAGATGCATTTTTCTGCCTTTGGATCCAGCTTGGTTCTCTTCTCATCAGGAACATGAACATACGCTATGCAACCAAATACCTTCAAGTGAGAAATATCTGGTTTTTGGCCTGTATACATTTCTTCAGGCGTCATGCCATGGACAGCTGCAGTGGGAGTTCTGTTCATAATATAAACAGCAGTTGCTACTGCTTCAGCCCAAAAATAATCAGGCATGTTTTTCTCATTTAGGATCGCCCGTCCTACTTCTGCAATATGCCTGTTCTTCCTTTCTGCAACCCCATTCTGCTGAGGGGTAGACCTGCATGAGTACTTCCTTTGAATTCCCTGTTCTTTCAGATATTCACAAAATTCTTCTGAAAAGTACTCTCCCCCTCCATCAGATCTTAGCACTTTAATATGCACACCTTTCTCTCTTTCAACCATGGCCTTAAAAACCTTGAAATGGCTGAACACTTCACTTTTGTGCTTCATAAAATAAATCCACACCTTCCTAGTGTAGTCATCAATAAACGTCACATAATAATGGCATCCACCAATAGAAGCAGCTTTGGTTGTCCAAACATCTGAATGGATCACTTCCAAAGGTCTTCCGCTCACCTTAGCATTTTTGGGAAATGCATGTCTGGCCTGCTTACCCATTTGGCATGCTTCACATACCTTTTGCATTCCCTCAACTCTGAATTTAGGCAAACCTGCAACAATGTTTTTCGTTTGCATAGATTTCAGCCTTTGTATATTCACGTGCCCAATGCGCTTGTGCCATATCTCAATATCTGCAATGACACCTCTCCCATGCGCAAACATAGCAGCTTTCACCTCAGGCATATCAACATCCAAGGTGAACATTCTGCCATTTTTGTTGCCTTTCGCAACCAAGCGGCACTTATTTTTCAAGTCCTCAACGAAGCATCCATCAGGGTTAAATCTAACCTGCAGACCTTGCTCAACCATCTGGCCAACTGAAACCAGGTTCTTAGTGATTTTTGGAACATGAAGTACATCTGCCAAGTACTTTGTTTTGCCATCTTGCATAGCCAATGGCCCTTTACCAACCTGCGTAATTGGGTGCGCAGTATCATCACCTGTTTCAACATAACCTGGCTTATCCAAATTTCTGACATCATGAAACCACTCACCATGACTGGTCATGTGGTTAGAGGCACCTGAATCAACATACCAAACATCATTGCAAGCTGCAGCATCTCCTGACATGGAGTTAACCATATGCTGCATCACAAAAAGGTGCTCATTTCTGTCGTCACCATGCCCACTTGATGATGCATAGTTGCTTTGCTGCAACTTTCCACTTTTGATGTCATTCTGCTTTTTATAGCATGTATTCTCCTTGTGTCCAGGCTTTCCACAATAATAGCATTCTGTGCTGCTATTTACTTGCTGGTTCCTTTGCCATGAACCACGGCCTCTTTGGCTCCCCCTGCCTCTAGAACTACCACGTCCTCCTCCATAGGACTGGTTTTCCTGTTGTTGCTGTTGGTTCTGATTTCCTGCACGGCCACCAGAACGGCCTCTTCCTCTACCCCTGCCTCTACCTGTATTCGAGTAGAAAGCAGTCTCTTGAGAAGTTGAGGTGGCTGAACCACCATTCCTTTGCTCTTCACTCAGCAAGAGAGCAATAAGTTCCTGAAAATCAGGAAATGTTTCACGGACTCCAATGGATGTCCGAAATTGTGCATAATCTTTCCCAAGACCATTCAAGGTCACGGACACTAAGTCCTCATCATCAACAGGTGCTCCAATGGAGGCAAGAGAATCTGCAAGGCCTTTCACCTTCAAGGAATACTCATTTATATTCAGATTTTTCCTTTGCACATTGTGCAACTCCTGCTTTAGCTGCATCTTTCGTGCTTTGGTATTTGTGCTATACAGCTTCACCAATGTATCCCATGCCTCCTTAGGCGTCTCTAGATCCTGTATATGCACAATCATAGAATCTGAAATGCTAACGGACAGCCAATACAGGCATTTTCTGGCTTTTTCATGCCATTCTTTAAAGGCCTTCAATTCAGCAGGAGTGGGAGCAGCACCCAAAACTGGTTCTGCAGTTTCACCACTGATGTAATCCCAAACTCCCTTTCCCATAAAGAAGTTTGTCATCCTGAACTTCCATGCTTGGAAGTTGTTCTTGTCAAGCTTCTCACTGACAATGGTAGACAGATTCTCAGACATTTTACAAATCACGAATTGCAACAGCAACCTGTAAACACAGCAAATGCCTCAGAAGGGCAAATAGCAAAACTTCTGCGAAAAGCCTCACAGGGGCAGATCTGCAACACTGACGAAAGTGGTATTTCACCACACAGTCACTTCCTCGTGACAATTTTGCATCAACAGGCAACAGGCATGAATCTGCAACTCCCAAAATCTCTGCACATAGGCATACGATGCAATTTCTGTGGCACCTTTCCACCGACTAGCCGCGCGGTCGTCGCACAGCAAAAACAGGGCCTTTTTCTGAGTGCCTGCGAAGAACTTCCGCCTTCAAAACGGGCCCCGAAACGGCCTCAAATCAAAAAAATAAAGTCACCAAGGGCTTTGCCCTTTCCCGCAGCATATACTGCGCTCTCGCCACACCGCGAAGGGCCTCTCAATCTGAAGCAGTGCACTCCTGCACTTCTGGCTGTGCTACCTGCAAAGATTTGCTCCCAAACTCGAAGTAGGAAAGCAACACTGGTCCTCTTACCAGGACACCACAAACTTGGCTTTCTTTCTTGAGCTCCTTACCACGAACAAGGCTCTGATACCATGTAAAGAAAGAGGGAGAGAGATAGGAGACTCAAGTTCACCTTTCTTCACAACACACAAGCGAGAGAGGACACAAGGTTGGAGGGTGAAGCCTTTCTTCACTTTTGCACACAACAACAATACAATAGAAGAGGGAAATACCCTATATGTCAAAACCTAGAATACATGGTTCATATGTGAACCCAAACCAAAACATACGTGGTAGTCTAACTACACCACAAGTACAACTAACATAGGCGGTGACATAAATGATAGTCATCCAGGAGATATGTCGGGGATAGAGCTTGATATCTCAACATGTTGTGCTACTCCTTGACCAATGCATGCTTGCCAAATTAGGAACATCCAAAAATTGAAGATATGATTGGTAACCCGAGAAGTCTATCAGTGAGTGGCCTTGCTTCAATATTTGCATGGTAGTTGAGAATTGTACTATCTTTTCTCTATCAACCTGATCGTCGATACATTCCCAATGCTTTTTCAATGATCCTTCACTTTTATTTCTACTAGACTCTTGTGCAAGCAAGAACTTATTGTACTCAATCTCATTTTTTAAGTGGCGGTTATTTTCCTTGTCCCATTCTTTAATCACTTTCTTTTCATTACTTAACCTTCTATAGTCTTGTAAACCTTCCCACAATGCTTCTCAATTGTATCACTCTTCAATTGTAACCATGCCTCCTTTTTCCTTGCCCATGTGCATATTCTACAAATGGCCCACTTTGGTGCATCCCCAGTGTCCACTTGTTCTATGTCTAACCAAGGATATTTGGCTACCCAATCTACTTGAAAATTCCTATGAGTATCCCAAGCTCTCTTTCTCTTCTGCTTACTTGAAGAGTTGCAATTTTGCGATGCATTCTCAATGGCTTCTTCAGTTGGTGTTGACATTGATGATACTGTTTCTGGCATTTTTCCACTTTCCAATCCAGTTAAATCCACTACCTCATTATTTGTCAATGATGTGCCAGCTGATGAATTTTCAATTCCAATTGCATTCCCTTGATTACAGTTTTGTGATCCTGTCTTCCCTGTTTCCAAGACTTGAAAACTCAAATCCCTGTTAAAACTATCATCGTTAAGCAGTGATCTAGAACATTGATTTCGAGCATGATGCATTGTGCCCAAAGCATGTTTAAAAGTCCCATAAATTTCTTCATGATTCATGGATGATGAACTTGAGAGTAAATTCTCTGGTGTACTTGATGTTGTAAACATGTTTATATTGGTGCCCAATGATGTAGAAGGTAATAAGAAAGATGTCATTTTTGTATTTTTCTCCAGAGCTTGAACTTTCTTCTTTCTTCCCATGATAAGTACCTGTTTAAAAAATTATGTCTTTATTAGTTGAGCATAAAATAGAACATGTACATAATTCAAAAAATCATTTTATTCAAAAGATACAAGAATCCTCTAGAGCATGAGGAAGGAAGCACAAGAGGAGGGGATGCATTTGGGGGCAACGAGAGGGGGGGGGGGAATGTGTGTGAATATGTGTGAGATTAGAGCCAGATTCGATGTGTTAGGGAATTAGGATTTTATAATATATAATAGTTAATTAGGTGGAAAAGAACATAAGAATTAGGAGTAAATAAATATATATATAGAGAGAGAGTAGAATAGGACATAACCGGAGTAACAAAATAGAAACAAAAAAAGGGGGGGTGGAGAAAAAGAAAAAGGGAATGGAATAATAGTTTTTTCCAAAGAATATTTAAAAGGAAAAAGTAAAAAATTAAAAGAAAAATTAAAGAGAATTTAAAAGCTATTAAAGGATAATAAAAATAAGAGAGAGAGAGAGAGAGTGTGTGTGTGTGTGTGAGGGGGGGGGGAATGTGTGTGTGTGTGAATAGGAAGTGTGTGTGTGTGAAAATAATAAAAAAGAATGGGAAGTGTGTGTGTAAAAGTAGAAAGAGAGTATGTCCCCCCATACATTGATACATATATTTAAGTATTTACATGTGGCATTTTAGTTTAGTTCATTTCTTCTTATTTCTTGTCATAAATATGTAGAATCTTCCATTATAGTGATTGTGAGACTGGATAGATGGCTTAAGTGTACTAAATGTATGAGAATGCTTGAGGGGTAGATTTATATTTAAGGCCTCTGTTGACTGGCCAGTTCTTTGCATTGTAATAAATTTCTAAATATATAAATGTATAGAAGTAGATCATGAAATTAAAGTTAGATTTTTAGACACATACACACACACACACACACACAACTAAATACATAACTTACTGCATATTAACTACTCTAGCTCTATTAATTAATTTAGTTCAATTTTTACCTACTTTTTGCAATCATAAAAAATGTGACTAAAAATATACTTAAAATATCTAACAAGACACCTTCTACAGGCCATTATAGAAAATTTCATTCTTTAATTTTGTGTCATTTTAATCATTTGATTCTTCTTGCTAAGAATCTACTTGTTGCTTATGTTTACCTATGTATGTAGTGCTTCCATGTCCTTGTTGAAGATAGAAGCATGAAGAGATATATCCCTATTATATGACTTGATGAGGGGTAGACATAGTGCTGGTGATGGGCCTACCATAGGCTTAAGGTAGCCAAATGTACGTTGGATATAAGGCTACACATTGGTCTAGTTAAAGTATTGATTGAGTACTAAATTCAATTTGTACTATCTCGGATATATTGGCGACAATAGTACATTGCATTTACATTTTATGCAATATCAAATGGCTTCATGTTCAAATAGATAAAACCTCCACATTATTATCATTCTAGCAAACATTAAATGTTAACACTAGATTATACTTGATTGCACAAGTCTTCTTTTGGTGCTTGATTCTATAGATCTAGCCAAAATTTTTAATTGTATATATAATATGTTGGCAAAATTTTTCAAATATATTTATCTATTATATAAAACTTTGGTGAATTTTCATGGACTTTATTTATAATTTTATAATCTTAAAGGCTAAACCTAGCTCTTTTTTTAATTTTAGTTTCAAATTGTGGCGAATATACTAAGCTCTTATTTTTATAAAAGCATATAAACTTTCACAAGCCATATAAAACTTTCGCTTATTAATGAAACTAACGCGAAAAATTTATCCCTGGTGATAATATAATTAACTTTGTGTTTGATATGTGTTTAAACATTAACCTTGTGACATGTGGACATTATAACAACATTGAAAAAGCATATAAAAATTAACCCAAGAACCACCTATATTCGATAAGTTCATAAATCGTAACCTAATGACATGCAAATGATGTGGCCACCATTTAACCTTAAGGAACTTATGGAAGGAACGTTGAAGCCCACCCTTTGATGCACTATTATTGGCATGCAGGTGACTCGTCAACATGCAATGCATGTTTGCATACCTGAACCAATGGTGTTGTATATCGAATTTGTAGTTTGTCTTCCTCTAGCCGTGCAAGATGATACTGTCGGAATTGATTGACTCCTTGGGACCTAATTTTGTCCATGTTAATATATCTAAATAATCCCTCTATTCCCTATTTCTCTTTCCCTATGCTTGGTTTGTACCCCAGATTCACCATATCTCTTTCGAAGAGGCCTTTTGAATGATAAGAATATCATTTACCTTGTTGTTTCCGGTACAATAACTAAAACTAAGCAATTTTTGTCCAATATTGTGGAGCATTCAAGATGTTTAGTTTATGCAAAGTTGATTTGGGGTTTCAGAAGGTAACATAGACTTGGAAGTAAATCTACTAAAAACATGCATTAAAAGATAACTCCACACGTTTAAATACAATTTCAATGTGTAAAAAACGTGCCAATCCCTTGATGCACAAATACAATCTGCCTACATTGAATGGGTGGTCAGGCCCACAAAAAGACCTTACAACCAAAAACATGCCCATGGGGTAGCAAAACCTACAAACATCCCTACTCGTTAACCTCCATCTCACAGCGGATATTCCAAACCTCCCACTATCCCATCAACTCATGATAGCAAGCGTTTAATAGCTCACATGGCCAATCTGTTGCACTATTCATATACCTGATTGCACACTCTTATCACCATTTGCTTACTGCTCTCCATAGCCTTATATGGCCACAAAAACTGCTCCGTACGTGCACCGTATTCCTTGCCCATGATTTGGTGGTCAATATATCTCCGAGCATTAGCCATGCCCTACACAAAAATGTATGTTATAAGCCTCACAGTTGCATCAATGTAATGAAGGAGTATTCACACTCTTTGCATACTGCATGTCGCATACCTAGTTTCAAAGCATGTCCTCCTTGTAGCTTGATTCCTATCACTTCTCTAGGTCCCATTAAGCCTATCCAAAAAGGGATGCCAGATAGAAAAATAGTGCCTGGAACGTTTTGGGGCAGGCCATCTCTCACACAAAACACTAGTTATTGGAAGGTTCAGGGCTAGATTGTGGAATGTTTTCTTAATTCTCTCTCCACTACACTTAAATAGGAAGAGAGTTATTTGAACCTAGCCTTCTCACTCTCTTTTCACCCGAGCTAATAGGTCCTCCTCCCAATTATGGCACTTTAATAGGGAGATCACTATTGGTCTGCCAGGAAGAGGTGCAAGCAATGACAGGGTGCTAATGGAGGAGGTAATTGATGACCAGAACTGGCAGTAGAAATATGAATCTTTTGGAGGAGGTAGACCCTCACCCAATCCCTGGTGGGTAGATTTCCTTGGACTGGTAGGCATAGGGCACCTTGGTTGGTGTCAAAAACACACACACCCCACACTCACCCACATGTTCAAGCACTGAGCCAGAACCATGGACATTCATATGTGGGGACAAAAATAGATCAACCTATTGCCACCGAGGGTGAGGTGGTTTGGGTTGGTTTGTGACTTTAGTTGATTATGTAAGGGCTTGTGGGTTATTGCCATTGGGTAGGTGCAAGTTGGATTCATTCGAGATGAAGTTACTAACACTTGCTTGTTGGGGTAGTGAGGATCTCAAAGATATATCAATAGCTATTGTTACCCCTAGTGCTGTCACCGCCAACCAAAATAAGGGTGAGGAAGAAGTTGATGGATGAAGATTTTTGACGGCCCAGAGGACATCAATGGAGGCACCTCCAACATCCAACCCGGTTGATAGGCCTATGCATCACAGAAGTAGGGAGGATTAGCTCATTGCCTCTGTCTCCCCTTGCTGACATGCTTTGGCTTCACATGATCCTGCTCTTTCAATAGCAGGATCGGTCTAAAGAGGATGGTCTGTGTCGCCATATATAGGACTACAAAATTCTTTGACCATGCGTGGATATCTACATCGGGCACAAATTTCTCCGATAGGACCTCCTCTCTGACCTATTTTGGTAGCTCCACCTTTGCCTACACTTCTAGTAGTAGGATTGGATGTCCAAAACGCGATCAACCTTTACAAACTGCCTACTGCTCCCCATTGAATGCAATGTGGGAGAAGCATCATTCGATTCATTTTTTACTCTTAACAACATCACTCGAGTCATTTGTTGGGTTCTCAGTCCAACTTTATGCAAAACTAATGTATTTTGATATCTAAAATTCTATTAGCTATAAAGATTGAACTATCAGGTCCCTATACAGTAGAGATCGGATTTCCTTCTATGGTGTCCATTGTTATCTTTTTGAGTCAACCTCTATGTTTATTGATATACACTTATTTGTATTCCCTATGCATTGTGTATGATGTTATTTTTTGTCATATTTTTCTTGGCTGTATGTCAAATCACATGTTTATAGCTATAAGTGTCTTAAAACTAGCAGTGCAAAGGGTATGGAGAAGTCTCTTATACTAGCTAGACCAGTCTCAAGCTATCCTTTAAGCCATCATAGAAGATGGAAGTTTAGGGGTACAAAAGAAGGGACATGGATGCGTCATATGTAGTTTGGCAACTTATCGGTGCTCTGTGTCATATGCCATATATGGGATTCTATGAACATGATAGTTTTTTGTAGGCTTTGGTGGATGTTATAGCCATCCAAGAGATATTAATTGACATTAGGAGGACTATTGAGTTTCTAGCAGAAGTCACAGACAATACTGAGTGTTGGTGTTAGCCATGGGCTAGTGATTTCTCTTTTGTAATCTTTTTTTACTTTGTTAATATAGAAAAGACTGTTTGTGAATTATAGCATGCTTATGGACTATAGTCCAAGCTTAAGTAGTGGACACAAAACTATAGAGTCCCAAGGTTACATATTGTATTAAAAATTGAGCTTAGCAAAAAGATGTTATAAAATGTTGCCTTCAGATGATGTAGAAATCCCTTCATCAAAAGAGTCCAAAAATAATGCCTCCATGAAAAATCGTCAGTCTCACACTCTTGTCGCTACTCTCACTCTCTTCAACAATCTCTCCTCTCTCTCTCTCTCTCTCTCTCTCTCTCTCTCTCTCTCTCTCTCTCTCTTTGCCTACTACTTTGATGGAACAGTAAGTACAAACAAAGAAGGCCAGACAACTCCTCTACCTTTCACTGGTTGTGGATCCAACAATCCGCACGGAAGCACTGACCAACTCATAGCCTGTTGGAATGTGTCCCCTATTCATCATTCCTTTTTGTCACACACGTTGTTGCTAGCCTTCTTTCTTACAATCTTCCACTTCCTAGAAGATCATTGCTAGGAGGGGGGCACCATTCTTTGCGCCCCAGTATGCTGGTAAAGATTAGAAGCAGCCTACCTTGCATGCTGGAAATCGTTCATCGGCCACTCATTTCTGCAAGCTTTTGCTACCACATGGCCTATTTCCTAGAGCTGGTGTCTACATCATGTAAGAGTTCATGTTTCTTAAATTCTAGATGGCTCTTGTTGTTGTTGTTAGCACAGTTGTTGTGAGCCTTGAAGCCTTTTATATTAGCATGAGGAAGGTGTGCAGGAGCAGATAGGGCCGTTCTAGAAAAAGAAATTGTAGAGGTGAGCCTTAGAAACTTCCACATCCAAAGAAATCGAGACCTTCTAGCATTATAGATGGCCTTGATTGAAAAGATGGCTCTTTTGATTGAGGAGCCATGGATGGTGAAAGAAGATCCTTCCCATGAGGAAACTCTTCATCCCCCACAAGGGGATTGCCTATTCAAATTGGATGTGAGGCAAAAAAAAAGCGTATGAATTCCAAGAGCCCGTGGCTTTCTACTAGCGTATTACCTTGATAGCAACTCTTGCTCTTTGCATTTCTCCTGCTCACAGAGTTCCCTATTTGGCAAAGCCTCCCTATCCATAGACTAGACCCAAGGCCAATGATTGCAGGAGGCAACCTGCACATGGAAGGAGTACAGCTCAAACTCATGGAGTTTTATCCCCAAATATCCCAAGGCCAAGGATTCCAAGTAACGTGCACAGATTGTAGGTTCCAACTAATATCCCAAGGCTAAAGACTACAGGCAATGTGCACATTTTAGGTCTACATCAATGGAAATAGCCATGGAAGGAGTACAATTCAAACTCACGGAGTTTGATCCCCAAATATCCTGAGGCCAAAGTGTCCAGGCAACGTGCACAGGTTGTGTGTTCCAAACTGCAAGTTGTTGTTAAGTATCTCACGGAAGTTAAGCCTCACCACTCTAGGTTTTGAGCCTAATGCACAGGCTTCAAACCCCAAATGACTTAAGGCATGAGGACACTAAGGGAGTTTGAGCCCCAAATCACCTAAGCCTTGGAGGTGCGAGGCTAACACAAGCGCTATTTGGGGGGCAACTAGGAACACCTCCTAATGCCAGACTTGTCCCAAGTGCTCTAATATGGTTAAGACAAGCGCTATTTCCACTAGTAGGGAGAGATGGAAAGAATAGCAATATGCCTTGGCACCCCACGGGCCCAAGAGCTTTGGTTGTAAAGAGAAGGAGAGTGCTAAAAGGAAAAGGGTTGGCCCTCCCTTCCAAAGGTGACATGTATAAAAGACCAAAGTGTTGACTTTCGTCTTCATTGTTGTTTGCACAAGTTTGAATACAAGCTCCCTCTTCTCTTCCAAGAGAGTGTTTTGGGTGTTCTCTTGTTTCCATTGCAATGCCCTGGTATTTTCCACTCCATCCCCCTTCACCCTCCTCTTCCCTTCTCCTTCTCCCTTCCTTCTCCCCTCTCTTCTCCCCTCTCCCCCTTCCCTATTTCTCACGTGGAAACATATTGCAACAATCCGGAGGCCACTTGAGTGACACTTGCGGATGGCTCATGCCTTGCATTGCTCTTACAAGGATTATCTTGGAGTGGAGGCTCCATCGGCATCTCTTCAACATCCCCATTACATGTGAGTCACCGTCGAGACCCATACATTTTTGGCACCGCTGCCGAGGAGAAAAGGTATGATTTTGCATTGCACTTGTCTTTCTTCGTAATCTACCCATTGCACAAGGCTTCAAGCTTAGCTTGGAGCTTTGTTAGTGGAGTTGTAGGAGAAGAGAGAGGGAGGAAGTGAGTTGTGGACGGAAAAGTAGGAAAGCTGTCATTTTTTGTTGGAAAGTCATTTTGGAGCATTTGGAGCTTGTTTTTTATGCTTTTAAGTGTTTTGAGTTGATAGGAACTTAGTTTGTGAGATTGCTAAGAAGTGTGTGAGGTCCAAACACATCAAAAAACAACAAAAATGATGGTTCTTGCTGAGTTTTAAAGTTGTTTTGTGTTCTAGAACCCACCCTTCAAGAAATTTTGCATTTTGGCTCGCAAAAAGTGTTTTTCTTTCAAGTTTTTTTCATTGTGAAGGTAGACTAGGTAGTGTAGCACCCCCTAGCATAACTAAACTAGAAAAGAAAGTCAAAATCCCCCAAAAATCCCAAAAAATCAATTGGTGACAGTGTGTTCCACTATCCCCATGAGTTAGCGCCATAGAGCTATCCCACCGACCGGTGCGTTAGCCATATCCCATCAGTCAAACCACGTTGACCTGGTGCGATAAGCGTATCTCGCCGACCTAACCTCTGACCATGGCCTAACCCATCGCCTTGATTAAATGCATGTCAGAGTTAGCTATCCCATTGACCTAATAGCCATTGACCCGTGGCCTTAGAGCGATCCTATTGGGCTGTTGCTATCTCATTATTTTGTCGATTGTCATGATACGCTTACTTCGCCACCCATCGCTATTTTTGATACCCACGCCTGTCGCCATAACTATACCACCAACCGGCACGTTGATGATTATACCATCAACCTCCTTATCCTACCACTTGTTGTCTTAACCTTATCCCTATGCCCGTTGGGATACTACTTGTGTCTCATCTCACCAAGAAAAAGTACCAAGACTTACTTCGTTGACCGGCGCGATACATCTACTCCATCCATCATTGCATTTTGCTTCCTCCGCCTCCTATCACTATAATTATCCCACTGCGCATTGCTATACGAGTATCCCACCTAGTGTTCACAGAAAACCTGCAAACTATATACAATGAACCTGCAACATTTTCATTTTCACCTATAAAATTTTTTTTCTCAATTTTGTAAAATCTGCAAATTTTTAGGCAATTTATTTATATTTTAGCTTTAAAATCGGCAAATTCTCGGGAAAAACCTTCAAATTTTGACACCCCAAGTTTTGTGATTTGTTGAGAAAAATGTTTTCTATGAACAGTGATCCCACTGTCAAGTATGATAACCTATCCCTACTACCATCACCATAGAGCTATCCCCACGACCATCGGGATTTAGCCTAGCCTTCGGGGTGGAGGCGATGATGCCCATGGAGTATGTAGTGCCTAATCTTCATCTTACTGTCAAGGAAAGACTTACAAAGAATGCATTACATAATTGATCTCAAAAGGTTAGAAGAAACAAGCTGCATTCAGCCTACTCCCTGTGGGTAGAAAACGCCCGATGTAAAAAGTGGTTTGACCGCAACCTCAAGAATAAGGACTTGGCAGAGGGAGATTTGGCACTCCTATACAGTGTTCATAATACCAAACACAAGCCAAAGTACTGAGGTGTGGGTCCCTACCACGTGGTTAAGATCACTCCCCAAGGGTCATGCCAAACAGCCACCCTTGATGGGACACAATGGATGGCTATCTTAACAGGAGCAAATTAAGAAGATACTATGGACCACTCACTCTCTCCACCCTTCAAGCCATGCATAGAGAAAAAGAACTCGATGCCGAGGTGTCCAGGATGAAATGCCAGGCCATTGAGGAAGCCAGAGCCAGTAACGCTAAGCTCCGACAGCGTAAGCAAATGACACTACTTAAGGCAACGACTAAATAGGTGGAGCTAACGGGTGAGCTAATAGTGGAGCTAGCTAGATTGCTTGTTCAATGTAAGTTCCACACATGAGCATCAAAGCACTCGTAGACCCAAGAGCGAGCCACAACTTCATCTCCCATGAGGTATGGGAAAAGCTACAGGTACCCCTAACCCTCACTATTGCTTCGGTAAGAGCTATAAATGGCCAACTCATATGAACCTTGGGTTTTGTGGATCTAAGTCTAACTGTTGTTCACCAGGTAGTGGATGTACACTTTTATGTTCTCCCCACAGAAGCAACTTAATGAACAGATTATATTGGGAAGAACCTAGTGCTACACCGTGAACTGTCAGATCGACTGGCACACCCGAATTGCCTCACTCACAAATGGTGGTCAAACGGTAGTAACCCCACTATGTGGACCAAGTCTTGCTCCTTCAGTTCCACCCTCACCGGTCCACAACAACAAAGCTACACAAGAGGGCAGACCGGAAGCCCCAGCTATCTCCAACACCCTAACAAAAGTCCAACCCCAAAGGGAGAAGAGAGCTAGCTGCAGTGTGGTAAACCAGTGCCATTGCCCACTCCACCACCATTACTATCCTCCACTCAAGAAATTAGTGAATAGTAAGTACAAGAGGCTATCCTCTATGCCCAATGTCACTTCAATCGGACCCGACACCCAGGGGAGGTCCAAGCAGCACAAAAGACCCCAGTCGCCCCATCCGTTACAAAAAGAAGACCACCCCATGAGCTCGCACTTCGAGCCTCAAGCTCCAATTCACCTCATCCACCACCACATCCCCCCAATAGCTCTGTCAGCACCAAACACTTGGGCAACCGAGGCAAGAAGGTCGCCTGGATCCTGAAGGCGAGGGTACAAGCTGCGAAGGTTTTGAAGGTAGGAACACAAACCTGTGTCGATCTGAGATGTAACACCACAAGAACCTACTGACAAACTGAACACAATAGAACAATTCCAAAGTATCGAGTACACACTATTACCATGAATAGTTCCACTCAACACAAATATCGCCAAGGGCAGCCAAGGAGCAACAATGCAAGGACCGATCCCTCCCATGAGAGGAGTTACACAAGAACCTCCCTCTAATTTCAAAGGCAGACCCGTGAAAGTAATTGCAATCATACCACCTCCGATAGTATCAAACCACTCACAAAAGCAAGGGTCTATGCCAAGGGAGGTCTCACAAGAACCCGCTCCCCCCAAGAAAACGGACCATGCTGCAACAACTAAGCCCAACGCTAATGTGCCTCTAGCGTCCAAGGTAAAACACAAGCTGGACTCTTACTCTACATGGATTTTAACACACTATGCACCAGCACGATGTCTACCCACACCGCATTCCTCAATAATCATTAAGTCCAGGGCTAGGCGAGTAAGTATGGTAGGCATCTCACCCGACGATCCTGCAGCCCACAAGTCACCGCCAAACACGAACATGTACACACACACACACACATCCATGGTTAGCACTAGGGTATTAGGGCCAATACATCCATTTTTGTATTTGTTCACTATCTTGCACGTGGGCCTCACAATCAGTCCCATACCACATAAATGCATGCCACTCACTCCCTCTCCCACTCACCTTCACACCCCCCCTCTCTCTTTTACTTCTTTCCATAGTCAGTATCCCGCCTGTCGTGGCTATACCAATATCCCACCGACTATCGCCACATCGACATATCCCACCGACCATCACCATCCTGGATCACACCAACCATCTCCATCGATAGATCACACCAACCATCGCCATCCCAAATCTCGTCGAGCGGCGCCATCAAGTATCCCATTGATCGTTGCCAAAGAAGGATCCCCCCGACTATCGTGATCCCGGATCCCACCAACCGTCACCATCAGCTTACCCTGCCAGTTGTCGCCATCGACTTACCTCACTCACCGCCACCATCAAAACATCCCGCTGGCTGTGGGGATGCAAAATCTATATAAACAGGTCCTATCCCGTTGTGTCATCGCCATAGTAGTTTCCTCCAGACTCTTGTAAAATTTGTCGAGAATTCTCACAGCTTCCTACCCTCTTCCACTACCATCCAAATCAGGTTGTTTATCTCCTCCTAATCTTCCTCATCCATTGACTCCCTCATCACTCAACTGCCATCACTCTTTTCGATGGATCCCAAACACAAGTTCTTCGAGTTCAAAATGGACTTGGGACTCCTCCCCCACCCTATCCCGCAGGCCACTGGTCCCTCAGATTTCCAAAGCACTCCTTCTACGACAATCCACATGCCTTTCAAGATCCCCATAGAAGATGTGCAAGGGGAAGAAGTGTCCAACAAATAGGCTACCTAGGAATGTACAACAGCAGCTGCTACGCTCCCCTCAAGACCAAGAAAGTACACCCCGACTCCAACAGTAGGCGAGTACCAGGTCGTGCACTCCCAATCGCACTCACCACTTGGAGAAGCATGGCTCTGAGAATTGGATGCGTGTGTTGTGCCCTCATGCTTCACTTACAGTTATTGGTTCAACCACTTGGCTTTCCGTTGGCCCACTGTCTTTCTCATTTTCTTGTGTTTCTTTTCTATCTCCTGGTCGGCTGCCTTGCTTTGCCTCTATGGCTTCACACTTCTTTAAAAGGTTCTCATTCAGAAGCTCAACCATCAGGATACATTTAACGTCTAAGCTTCACACTTCTTTATAAGGTTCTCATTGAGAAGCTCAACCATCGGGATACATTTAACGTCTGAGCTTCAGCTACGTACACCATTGTGAGTTTTTTTAAATTACAGCATGTGTTGTGTGGGTGCCCTCAACGTTGACAAGATTTGGATTCGTTGATCAGATTTGACGGTTATATTCTTGAATCTTTGTTTGAAGGTCTCATGGACATGGCAAAATCCAAGATCTCCACAAAGGATGCACGTTTAGTTATCCAAGGTAATTATGGGAGAATTTACAATCTTAGCATGAATTCTTAATTGAACCTGCTTGCATGCATACTATCAATGCCTATATTTCTTCTTTGTTACAGAAGAGGTTGTGATGAATGCAACACAAATAATCGTGCAATTGAAGAATGCTTGTGTGCACCAAAAGATGATTACAAAGGAGAATAGGAAGCCCAAGATATACATTTGGAGGCCGAAAAAAGTACTTTTGTGGCACAGCAAGTTCCAAAACGTATTCATGTAGCTAAGGGTATACCTTCTTGTCCGATCTCTACTTAATCCTTGTCATAGTGTTAGATTCATAACAAGTAACAAAGAGAATTCTCTCTGTTTCAATGAAATCATCTTCTTTAATCTTCTCATAGTAGATGTTGTCAACTGTTATGTCATGGATGGACATCACTTTAGATATTTTAATACACATGGGAGTGTCAAAAACATCTGTTTTGCAAGTGTAGGGGCAAGGATTGAAAGTTCTGATCCGATGCAAGGTACAATGAAGATTTTTATTATTTTTCTTTTGTTTGAGTCTCATTTATTACTCTTGTGTGCAAGGCCTTTTTTAAAAATTCATGTCGTGGTAGGCCTTGGTCCACCAATGAGAGAAGTAGTACAAGCACTTGCACAACATAGTGTTGTTTCCGCTTTAGGTGCTTGTTGATAAAAAGACCTCAACCCCACCCCCAATGTCAATTGCAAGTTTTCCTCTAGTGTTAGCCCCAATCAAAGAAGGTGGTATCCAAAAAAGTTCAAAAAAAACATTGAAAATTGTGTTCTATGCGGTTGCAAAGCAAGCTTGTGCTGAATGTATAACTTTATATTTTTCAGTAAATTTTTTGCAACTACTTTATATAGCTTGGAGATGTTCATAATTGGGCTTGGTTGTTCAGTTTGGCAAACAATCCGTAACAAAGGAGGTAGCATTAAATTGAAGTGCTAGATAAATATATATAAGGCCACTAATTCCAAAGGACCAAGGCACCTCAAAAGTCATAGATGCCTAATATGAACTTATTAATCCCTACAGTTTTTGTGTAGATACAATTTCATTTAGATCAATTATTATGGAGTTATAGACGTTTATATATGCTTATGTGGTATTTATGCTAGCTTTTTAAAACTACAAGGTTATTCCCTCAAATTATATCAATGTATTTATACATAGAAATTTGCTTTCAACCAGTTATTATGCTTAGATACTTGCATCTATTTTTTTGTTGTTCATTATAATTTCTTAAAAGAGTGAAAGATTCTTTACTTGAAGTATACAAATGTCTTTTTCTCAATTTTCTTTTTTGATTTGCCATGCAAATGTGATGCAACCCCTGTTATTTATATGCATCTTATTGACGAGGAAGGACGCACCAATGAACTTGTTTAAAGATGTTGGGTTTTTTAAATTTGCTTTTGAATCATGTTTTCTTTATCTGTATTTGCATTTAGTTAAAGAGGGATGGCCCAATTATGAAGACATTTTTTCTCAATGCACAAGGAACTTGAAGTGCAAGTAGTTATTGGTATATATCCACATTTTACAGTAGATCATTAAAAAAATGAGAGCATATGTAGTTGCAAAATGAAAATCATATTAATTTAAATGCTTCCAAAGATAGCACATTATTTTTTCTTTGAATACATTGCAAATTCAAAAGCACTTGGTCAATGAAGATAGGATTTCACTTTAAGATACAATATTTTAAAAAGCACATTATAAATTAAATAAGTTATCCAAGGTACTTAAATGTTCCTCACAAGAATAACAATAACATATAACTAATTATGCATGCCAGAGAGAATCACACTACATGTCTTGCACACATATGTTCTGGATTTCCAAGCTATAGAGGGCCCGACCATTAGCAAGTAAGGTTCCCTTGCTCACCAGCTCCACTGTTCACCCACTTTTCACCTCCCATGGCAATAACCGAAGCCAACAATATTACCACCCCCTGATTCAATGTGATCCCATTCTTGTTTGGTTTCTCATATAAGACCAGTGTGTTGCATTTATTACAATTTGAAATGCCTACTCTTGTGCATATTCTTCGTAGTTTCCATCAATTCCCCCAACATCTATAGGTCATCACCTTGCATGCATGTACACCGCTGGCCTCTTTGTGGTTGTGTTCTATGGACTCCCTGGAGACATTGACAAGGACTAAGGATTTTCAAGGCAGACTATTCTTGTGTTGTTGTAGACCTCATCCCTGGATTTTGACTCCTACAATTGTGCATATTCATTGGCTCCCCAAAACTTTGGATGTAACAAGCTAACCCCTGTGAATACGATAATGTCTAGTGGCTCTTTGCAATACTAAGTTGTACAAAAATCCTCTTTGCAACTTTTGCTCAACAATAATGTATCGTGGCTCTTGGCAATACTAAGTTGTACAAAAATCCTCTTTGCAACTTTTGCTTAACGAGGCTCATAACTGCTCATCAATGGCTGAGTGATTATCCTCGCCGAAAGTAATCTTTTAAGCCAGTTGGTATCGAAAATGCATCTAGTCCTCTGCCAACTTCTATGACATGAAATTTCTCTTGCTAATGGCTCAGTGGTTATCCTCATTGGATATAATCTTTTGTTTCAACTTTAATACAATACTATTATGGAAACAATTGTGTTGGATATCATCTCTTTTGTTGAATTTTGCTCAATGAGGTTCTTAGCAATTGTTGGGTTGTTATTAATTGTCTATGGATGTAGAGTTAATCTCCTTTTTCCAATTTTTGCTCGATGAATGCTCTCAACAATTGTTGAGTTGTTATAAACTGTCTTTGGATGTAGATGTAATCTCTTTTATTCAAGTTTTTCTTGATGGGGCTCTCAACAATTGCTGAGTTGTTAGTTGTTATAAACTGTCTTTGGATGTAGATTTAATCTCTTTTGTTCAATTTTAGCTCGATCAAGCTCTCATCAATTGCTAAGTTGTTATAAACTATCTTTGGATGTAATCTCTTTTGTTCAACTTCTGCTCTTAGCAATGGCTGAGTTGTTATACTCGTTGGGTGCAATCTCTTTTGAGTTTGAACTTTGATATAAATAATACTATTATCACATTTGTTGCTAGTTGTAGTCATTGCACAAGAAATTCATGCATAAGGAAATACGTTTTCCTTGGGACTGCAAGCAACACTAAAATAGTTCCCTATGCACAAGAAATTGGTGCACAAGGAAATAATTTTTTCTTGGTTTTAGGATTAACTACAAGCAACACTAATACTATATATATACATACATACATACATACATACATACATACATACATACATACATACATACATACATACATACATATATATATATATATATATATATATATATATATATATAGAGAGAGAGAGAGAGAGAGAGAGAGATGTATACGTATACATACATATTATATGTGTGTGTGTTTGTATTGCTTGGTTTAGGATTAACTTTTAACCACTTATTTTAAACTATTTATTACACTCTCATTACACTATAACAACATGTTGTTCCAACCACTAGGCTAGTTTTTAGCTTGCCCAATGACACGCTAAGAACATAAATTAAGCTATTTAAAAATGCAATTGCCAATATGGCCCTTGAGGTTAAGATAAATATATTTTCATTGGTTTAATTAGAGTCGCTACGACCACCATAAAATAACTCCAAGTACCACCACGGTGGTCGCTCAAGCCAACATCACCACCTTGTCAACGCGCTGGTCACAAATCTAGATCAACATGGAAAAGCTGCACGTAGATAATAGGTGACAAGTCGTGAGTAAATGACAAGACAGACTATGGACAATATCATGCATAAAGATGTAGCACAGAGATTGGGTGGAGGAGGGTAGAACTACTCATTTGGTGACATGTGTTGAGCTCTGTAGTGGTCAGAATAGCAAGTTTTGAGAGATTGCATCTCATTATTATGCCAATGTGGTAATCATTCTGCCGAGAAATTTTTTGGCAAGAGCATGAGTCCACTTGAAATTCAAAATATCAGCCACCAGTACATTATGTCGCGGCCCCAAAACTACCTGAAAATAGTTTCGCAATTGGCTACACCCGATTGTGCATTGACCCCATCCACTGGTCATCAAACTTTGCAAAGCCTTTAATTAAAATATAAACTTATACTCCCAAATTTTCATAAGGACCATACATCATTGTATGGTGAAACATGCATATATTCTCATTTTTGACCATGCATGGTGCATGATTGTGAAAAAAATGTGCATCAATATGCTCATATAATACCTCTATGTGTTTGATGGCCATGAAAATTTGTAGAGACCCTATAGTCTCACATAATAAGGATATTATACTCTCAAGTTTCATAAGAATCAAACATTATTGGTATGGTGGAACATGCACATTTCCTCATTCTTATTGTATATAGTTGCAAAAGCTATACATATCTCCCTATCTCAAAATGTTTCATAAGTCTCATACAGGCAAGACATGCACATTCTCTCATTTTTTACTATTCATAATGTATAATTGCCCAAATATTGTGCATTGGTATGCTTATACCATGCGTCTATGGGCCTAATAGTAGTGAAAATTTGTAGATCCCTTTACATGAAGTAGGAATTATACCCTCAAATTTTCATAAGAATAAAACATGACTTGTATGTGTCACATCTAGATTTTCTCATTCTTGACCATATATGGTACATGACTATCAAAAAATTGTACATTGATATGCTTACACATATCTCTCTATCTCTAATGGTCATGACACTTTTCAAAGATGTTAAAATTTGTAATTTCTCTATTCTCCCTAGGTTTAAAAGGGATTGGGCGTCAATTATATGATGGGACATGCACACTTTCTCATTTTTACCAAACATGGTGCATAAATACCAATTTTTTTTGCATCGGTATGCTTATACTTATATAATACCTCTCTATGTCCAATGGTCATAAAACTTTGCAAATTTCTTTGTTATACTCACATAATTTCATAATGATTAGGCATCCCTTATATTCTAGGACATGCACATTTTCTCATCTACAACCATGCACAATGCATAATTCTAAAAAATTGTGAATTGGTATGGATACATCTATGTGTCCCATGGTCATGAAAATTTTCACAGACCTTGAAATGAAATATTCCCCTTTAATTTTAAAGTTTCACAAGGATATAACATCAATTATATGGTGGGACATGCTCATTTTTTTCATTTTTGAGCATGCAACGTGTATAGTTGCCAAAAAAATTATGTATATAACATAATTTATGTGTCTTATCGTGATGAAATTTTTCATTAAACTTAAAATGAAATATTCCCTTATACTCACAACGTTTCATAAGCATCAGACATGATTTATATGGTTGCATAAGCACTTTCAACCATGTATGGTACATAAATATGGTACATAAATGCTAAAAAATATTATGTGTATACCATATCTCTATGTGTCGGATGGTCTTGGAACTTAGAAAAGGCTTAAAAATGAAATAGGACCTAATAATCTCAAAGTTTCATAAGGCTCGTGCATAACTTATATGATGGTACATGCACATTTTCTCATTTTTAACCATGTAAGGTGTATGCTTGTCAAAAAATAATGCATGGTGTTCTTATACCATACCTTGTGTATCCTATGGACATTAGTTTAAGCCACACCAAATATGCCTTTACAACCAGAGTTAGGCATACAGTTGGAGGAGTTAGACACATGGGGAATGGTACCTTTGTATTGGAGTGATATCCTAGGGAAGGCATCTTAGCATTATGAGGAGGAGCCACTTGTGAAAGTGGACAATAGAGGTGGAGAAAGGAGCCATGGGGAAGGCATCTTAGCATTATGAGGAGAAGCCCATTGTGCAAGTGGACGGCGCAAGTGGACAATAGAGATGGAGAAAGGATACATTGAGATGACCATTTGGGGGGATGTGGCCTCCTATTTCCTTGTATGTTCCACCCTTTATGGAGTATTGAGAGATGTATGGTTTTTGAAAGTTGACCAAAGCTCCTCTAAGAATACAAACTTTGCATCTGTTTTGCAAATCCTTCTCTCTCTTTTTTCACGTTCGATACATTTGGCTAACAAGGAAGATTTCCCCTATTGATAGAGCTCTTCTTAGAAGGCCAGAGCTCTTTCATTCTTTAGATCCCAAGCCTGTGAAGAGTGGGAGACAAGGAAGGAGTCTCACTTCCAGCTTTCTCACATACACAATGGGGGAATATAAACAAAGGTGGAGGCTCAAAACAATTTTTCCTCTTCTTAGTTGTGAAAGCTAAATGAACTCTAAGTACAAAAAAATAGGTGAACCCTATATGTGGGTCTCAAACCAAACTCAGCTAACTAAGGTGGCATATTAACTGAGCTACTAACTAGAGTACATAAAGATAGCTATCATCTAGCTATTATTCATGGGCGGTGTACCAACCACATCTGTAGCTAAAAAGTCAGTGACATAAATGCACAACGGTCACCCTAGCATATCACGAGTGGATCTTGATATCTCAACACTCCCCCTAAAGCTCAATCCCAATTCCTGCACACCAAGCAGGTCTCTGAACTTGCATTGCTTCTCTATGCCCAATTCCTTCGTGAATATGTCAGCTACCTGATCCTCTGTGCTGACATAAACTAGATCAATAAGACCTACTAGAACCTTCTCCCGCACATAGTGATAATGCGCCTCAATGGGCTTTGTTCTAGCATGATAGATTAGGTTATTTGCCAAGTGTATACTGCTCATGTTGTCACAATAAATGACAACTGGCTTATCTGTAGATTGATGCATATCATAAAGTAGCTTATGCAACCAAGCTACTTCACATGCAGCCATTGTTGCACCCCTGTACTCAGCCTCTGTGCTGAACAAGGCAATTGTAGGCTGTTTCTTGCTGCTCCAAGTGATTGCAACACTCCTAAAAGAGAACACATATCCACTGGTAGATCGTCTATTAGAAATACTACCAGCCCAATCAACATCAATGTATCCATCCAACTATATCTGAACCCCAGTCTCATAAAATAGTCCATACTGCAATGTGGACTTCACATACCTCAGTATGCATCTAGCCGTATCCAAATGTGGTTTCCTTGGAGCCTGCATAAACTCACTTACCAAACCAACAGCATAGCGCAAATCTGGCCTGGTAATAGTCATATAAATCAGACTTCCTACTATGCATCTGTACATAGTTGGGTCTTCCAGAAGCTCACCTGCATCTATGCTCAGCTTCACATTCTGCTCCAAAGATTCTGCTCCAAAGGAACTGAAATAGTCTTACAACCTATCATCCCATATTTGGATAGCATATCCAATCCATATTGCCTCTCCAATAGCCATATCCCACTTGTGGATCTAATCACCTCAATGCCCAAGAAGTAATGCAGCTCTCCCAAATCCTTCATCTCAAACTTCTACTTCAATAGCATTTTCACATGAAAGAATATCTTCATCACTATCACTTGTGATGATCAAATCATCAACATAAATGACAAGCAGCATAATACCTTTCTCTGTTTTTCTCACATAAAGTGAGAAATCTGCCTTGGAAATCTGAAAGCCAATAGTGACAAGATACTGTCCTATCTTGTCAGACCATGCTCTGGGTGCTTGCTTCAAGCCATACAAGGCTTTCTTCAACCTGCAAACAAACTCAGGATGAATAGCATGGACATAACTTGGTGGATGCTCCATATAGGCCTCTTCTTGTAAATCACCATGCAAGAAGGCATTCTTTACATCCATCTGATGTAAAGACCATCCCTTTGATGTAGCCATAGCAATGACTGCTCTTACGATTGCAATCCTTGCAACCGGACTGAACGTTTCTTCATAATCAATGCCATATGTCTGTGCATACCCCTTGACAACTAATCTTGCTCTGTATCTATTCACATAACCATCTGCATTGTGCTTCACCTTATAAACCCACTTGCAGCCAATTGCATTCTTGTCTTTAGGCAAAGGCACCAATTCCCATGTAGCATTTGCTTTCAAGGCATCCATTTCTTCATCCATGGCTTTCTCCCATTTTTCTTTTCCCAATGCTTACTCAAAAGAAGTGGGTTCTGGTTCATGTATCACTTTGACCATATAGGCATAGTGAATGGCTGTAAATCCATCATATTTCAGCCTATCCATAGGATACCTAGCTCTAGTAGACCTGCACAAAATAGGCTCACTACTAGGTGCTCTCAAAACATCCCTTGTCTTACTTACTCCTGGTGTAACAATAGAAGGAATACCCAACTCATCATCAAGGCTCTGTTCTGCTAAGCCACTGGATTCACCATCCACATAAGAGTGACCTGCATTCACATCGACCATGGGCTGATCTACTTTCTCTTTTCCTTTTCATGATACTTCCATACCACTATCTGCATTGCTTTGAGGAGATCCTCTTGATCTCAATCTGCCTGTCCATGGCAAAGTATTGAACCACTGCTAGAGGACACTACAGGTCCACTAATATTTTGTGATTGCTGCTGTGAATTCTATGCAGCATCACCACTTTGTGCATCTACATCATCAATCACATTTATTAGTTTATACCAGCTGCTCATCTCATAAGAAACAACATCTCTGCTCACTGTAAACTTATGAATAGAAGGGTTATAGCATCTATACCCTTTTTGCTACAGATAATAACCAATAAAGATGCACTTCTCAGCTTTTGGATCCCAACTTGGATCTCAACTCATCTAGCACATGAACATAGGCAATGCAACCAAAAACTTTCAAATGAGAAATATCTAGTTTCCTACCAGTATACCTCTCTTATGGCATCATGCCATGCATTGCTGTAGTGGGAGTCCTATTCATTATGTAGACTACTGTAGGAACTCCTTCAGCCCAATAATAATCTGGCAAGTCTTTTTCATTGACACACAAATGCTATTTTATGCTGAGGGATAGCTTTGACAAATTGCAATTGATGCACTGATAGTTCCATGCTCTCTTGGATGAGACATTATTGATGCTTATGCCCATGGACGATGGTGTTTATGCTTGAGACATTTGGCTCTTATTGGCATTGGGCTTTCCATTGTTTTGTCATTGCAGGTTGGCATGATTTGCTCATGTGGATGCATAGGATATGAACATGACTCAGATGCATTTTGATGCTTTGCACTTTGAGCTTTTGGTGATATTACCTAGCAGACATATTTGGGCACACCTGATATTTGGTGTGATTCTTTCTTACAAGCACTAGCATTTGGGATTTTGCTTTATTTGCATAGTGGTCTCCTCTCCATGTCTAAAAAGAAGTTTTTTAACATTAAAAAGTTTGATGGGACAAACTTGTTGGAATTCAAAGCATGAAATCCATATACATGATCTCTCTCTCACTCTCAAAACATACTTGACAAACCCTTTACCTTTGCTATAGAAGCTCACATGAAGAACAAAATCATCTCATATATTTATGAAGAGGGACAACTCTACAACATAAACCTTTGACATACTATTCATGCCTACCAGCCTTGTCACAGCTTACAATTGATATTGACTCAACAAAGACTCATCAAAGGACTCTATGACCATTATGAGCACCTGCTCTGAAACACTCTACAAGGAGTAACACAACTGAAATGCGACTCTCATTGAGATGAATAGATAGAGAGAGTTTTGTACAAGAAGAAGGAATTTGCTTGACAACTCGATCTTTGTAGATGCTCCTGTAACTGCCATTATATTTGTTGCCATGCCATGCATAATTTTTGATTTGTACACACACTTGCAAATGTATTCTCTAGAAGCTTATTGAAAAGTCAACAGACTGCCACCTATTTCATGCTCTGAGGCCACATGGAATATCCCGAGTCTTATTTTGTTGTATGAGCCAAATAAGCCGACCAATCATCACACACTAAGCTCTCTTGCATGGACCAATCCCATCCCATGCAGCTGACCAACAAATCTCCATGTTGCTTTCCATGCATGGACAAGCCAACCACCACGCTTACAAAGATGGGCCCAATCAGTGAGCTCCTACCATATCATATGACCAATAGCATTAGATGAAGATAGACTCCTCCCAAACCTTAGACTATCATCAAGTCTCCCCATGAGGTCGACCTAAAGATTCTAGTAAGGAATTCTAACAAATCCTTTCTTTATAAAAATAATAGATACGGGTGTGCTTATTGTTCTTATTCAAAAGAAGTAGATTTAACCCTTGGAAGGGATTGTAGCTAAGCTTGCAGCTATGTATGAGGATGATTGGAATGAATTGGATGCACTAGCAAATTCTATTGTTAGACTTCATCTTACAGTGTTACTTTATTTCAGAGTAGTAAATGAGTAGACTACGGAAGATTTGTGGAGGAAATTATGTGCCACTTATGAGAAGGAAATTGCCTTTAATAAAGTTTACCTCATGAAGAGGTAGTTTGAGCTGTAGATGATGGAAGGTTTCTCCATTGCTTCTCACTAGAATGAATTCAATATTATTTTTAGCTAGCTTCAGGCTCAAAAGCTGAATTTTGATGTGGAGAATAAGGCAATATTCCTCTTGTTTTCATTGCCATCCTCATGAGATAGCTTCTGTATAGCTATTAATAACTCTGCACATGGTGGAGTATTGAATTTTGATAATTTGTGGGTAGCTTGTTGGCCGAGGAGATTATACAAAAGTTTATGGATGGCAACAAGCAAGATGTAGCCTTAAATGTGCAAAGGGGTAGATCACATTTTAGAGGGAAGTCCCAAGAAAGAGGGAAGTCTTGTAGCAAATCCAAGGCTCGAAACATTGAGTGTTACCACTGTGGCAAGAAGGGCCACATGAAAAAGGATTGCTACAAACTAAAAAGAGAGCAAAAGGATAAGAAAAAGAATGCAAATTTGGGTGCAAATAAGAAGGAAGAGAGTCCAAGGGAGGACAAAGGAAAAGTGAAGATCGAGAAGATCAATGCAATCATTGATGATAGTGATAATGACATTCTATTCATGTCAAATAGTGGGGGTACGTGACATAAAGTTTTCTTTTGCAAATGGGTCTGCAGTTATTTTAAAAAATGTGAGACATGTGCCTAAGCTGACCAAGAGTCTCATTTCAGTAGGTTAGCTAGATGATGCTGGTTTTTAGACCAGCTTTGGCTTTCAAAGTTGGAAAATTCAAAAGGGCTCTATGGTTTTGGCAAGAGGTGCCAAGTGTGGGATAGTAAATCCCTTACATGTATCAGGGGTTTCTGATCATGTTGTTACAATAACTGAGCAACCAAGTACTTCTTTGTGGCATTGCTAGTTGGGGCACACGAGCCAGAATGGAATGAAACTCTTATGCCATTTGAGTTATGTACTACATTTGAGTTTTTTTTATTTTGAATTTTGTGAGCACTATCTCTATGGGAAGCATACTAAATCAGCCCATATAAGAAGGGGAAAGAAAGAGCTTGGAAAGATTGATTTGGTGCATTCAAACATATGTGGTACCATGCCTACATGGTCATTATGAATACTATGTGACATTCATTGATGATTCAACTAGGAAAGTGTGGGTTTATGCTATGGATTGTAAGAGTGATGTGTTCCAGGTATTTCAAAAATGGTTGGTTTTGGTTGAAAATCAATCAATAGAACACTTAAATGCCTACGGACTGACAATGGTGGAGAGTATCTCTCTCATGGCTTTCACCATTTCTATGATACATGTGGGATCAAGAGGGAGCTCACATCCCCTCATACTCTAGATCAAAATCCAGTTTGTAGAAAAGACAAATCATGCCATTTAGCAAAGGTTGCAATGTATGCTTTCCAATGCAAGTCTTTCTAGTGGTTTTTGGGCTGAGGCAATGAAGACTGTTGTGCATGTGATCAAGAGATCACCTAGTAAGAGTTTGGATGGTGGTATTCCAAAGAGGCATGGATTGGCAAGAAGCCCTCTTACTCTCATTTGCATATATTTGGGTGTGAGGCATATGCACATGTGCCAAAAGAGCTTTGAAAGAAACTAGATCCTAAGTCTAGGAAATGCATCTTTCTAGGTTATGGTAAAAGTGGAGAGATGGGCTATTGTCTCTAGGATCTAGAAGTAAAGACGATCACATGAAGCCATGATGGGTATTCAATGAGAAGAAGATGCATGACACCCATGAGGGATGTGGAAATGAGGAGAATCACTTTCCAGGATGTAAATTCACCTACATATACTGATATATAGCAAGCGGTCTATTCAACAAATGTGTAAGAAATGGTGCCACCAGGTACTCCCATAGGTACACAATCAAGGACAGATGATGGATCATCTATTGGTGGAAATAATGAGCCAAATGAGGCTGATATGTAGGTAGGACAACAAGCTGAAATGCCCTTGAGAAGATCAGCTAGAGTGTCTAGACCACTTGATAGATTTGTTCCAGGGGCAGACTATGTGATGCTTACTGATTGGAGGGAGCCTTCTTGCTATAGACATGCTATGATGTGCGAGGATCAATGCAAGTGGGAGTATGCTATGCAATTAGAGATGAGTTCACACATGAAGAATAAGACTTGGAACTTGGTTTCTTTGCCACATGGAAAGAAAGCATTGCCATGTCAATGGGTCTACAAGATGAAGGTCATAGGTGATGATGTGCCTAAGTACAAGGCCTGTTTGGTTGCTAAAGGGTTCAAGCAAGATAAGGATGTGGAATTTGATGAGATCTTTTCTCCGGTTTTGAAGATGACTACACTTAGATGTGTACTTGGACTTGTGGCAGGAGAGCACATGGAGCTTATGCAGATGGATGTCAAGATAGCTTTCTTGCATGGGGATTTGCATGAGGAAATTTACATGGCACAGCTGGAAGGCTTTGAAGAAAAGGGCAAAGAGAATTTGATTTGTAAGCTGAAAAAGCATCTATGGCTTTAAGCAAGCACCTAGAGAATGGTATTAGAAGTTTGATGCTTTCATTTGGTCCCAGGGTTTCAGAAGAAGTGAGATTGATCACTGTGTCTACAGTAAATGGGCTAAGGATAATAGCTTGATACTCCTAACACTTTATATGGAGGATATGTTATTGGCTAGCAAGAACAGTTATGAGCTAGCTAGATGCATTGAAGGCCCAGTTGCATGAGTCCTTTGACAGAAGGATTTGGGATCTGCAAGTCATATTCTTGGTATGTGCATCATGTGTGACTGAAGTAGGAAACTCCTTTGGCTCTCATAGAAGGAGTATGCTACAAACATTTTGCAATGTTTTAATATGGAGGGGTGGAAGGGAGTAAGTACTCCATTTCCTCCATATGTGAAACTGAGTCAGGTATATAGTCCCTAATCAAATGAGGAGAGGGCCATGATGGCCAAGGTTCCTTATGCATCAGCAGTTGGGATTCTTATTTATTATATGATAGTAGCTACTAGATCAAACATTGCATTTACAGTGGGAGTTGTTAGCCAATATATGGCTAATCCAGGACAGAGGCATTTGGAGGAAGTTAAGTGCATCATGAGGTACATGAAGGGTACCAAGGAGATGTGCATTTGCTTTGGTAGAGGGGTGATGCATGTACTTGGGTACACAGATTCAGATTGTGCAGAGCATGTGAATAGTAGGAGATCCACTTTTGGTTATGTGTTCACCTTCGTAGGTGGTGCAATGTCATGGATGTCTCATGCACAAAAGTGCATTGATTTGTCTAACACAAAGGACAAGCATGTTGTAGCCACAAAGGGTTGCAAAAGGAGGCTATATGGCTTGATCGGCTAGTGGGAGATTTGGGAATTCATACAGGTGTACCGACATAGCCCATAAGTGCTATTCAGATAGTACAAAATCCAGTCTTTCATGCAAAGACCAAACACACTGATGTGTAGCTCTCTTTTGGCTCTCCCTCTCTCTCTCACACCCTCTTCCATTCTGCTTCCATTGAGAGTACTCTCAGGCTATTGAGTCTTTATAGAGAGCCTTTGTGGCTTCATAGCTTATATATCATGTTCTTTGTAAACCCGCAAATCAAGCCCCACAGGGATGCATGGAGGTTACTAGTCCTTTGCAATACAGTGGGATTTTTGTGTCAATTATTTCTCTCAGTTCTCTTCATGTGTGCATCCTTTTAAAGTTGTGAGCAAGTTATTTTATGTCTTTTAAATACCAATAGTTGGTATCAAAGAAGTCTTTCCTCGAGCATGTGATCTACTATCACTAGCTATCATCGAGAATTTTATGCAACGTGGCTATTGAGTATTTGTAGAGAGCCTTTGTGGCATCATAGCTTATATATCACGTGCTTTCTAAACCTCCACAACAAGCCCCATTGGGATGCATGGAGGATACTAGTCCTTTGCAATTCAATGGGATTTTGGTGTAAATTATTTCTCTCAGTTTTCTTCATGTGTGCATCCTTCAAAAATTGTGAGCAAGTTGTTTAATGTCTTGAATACCAAAGGTTGGTATCAAAGTATTCTATCCTCGAGTATGTGATATACTATCACTAGTAGCTACCATCAAGAATTTATTGAAGTCCCCATCAAAGTCTAATTTGCTAAACACATCTATTGTAAAGTTCAATGGTGGGAATTTTCTATCATGGTAGTTGTTTGTCCATTTTCTTTTCATGGAAAAAGGACGTGGATGGCATGTCAAGAATGGAGAAAAATTCTACAAATAACCTAGGGCTAGAGAAGATGCAGGCTTTATTGAGATATCAAGCTCCACTCCTAATATGCCAGGGTGACCGATGTGCATTTATGTCATCGACTTGTTAGCTGCAAATGCAGTTGGTACACTGCCCATGAATAATAGTTGGATGACAGCTATCTTTATGTACTCTAGTTAGTGGCTCAGCTAGTATGCCACCTTAGTTAGTTGAGTTTGGTTTAAGACCCACATATAGGGTTCACCTATTCTTTTGTACTTAGAGTTCTTTTGGCTTTCACAACTAAGAAGAGGAAAACTGTTTTCAGCCTCCACCTTTGTGTATGTTCCCCCATTGTGTATGTGAGAAAGCTACAAGTGAGACTCCTTCCTTCTCTCCCACTCTCTTCACATGGTATCAGAGCTCGGTTCGTGGTAAGGAGCTCAAGAAAACAAACCAAGTTTGTGGAGTCCTAGTAAGAGGATCAATGTTGCTTTCCTTTTTTTTTAAGTTTGAGAGCAAATCTCTGCAGGTAGCATAGCCGAAAAGTGCAAGAGTGCACTATGGGACGCCCTTTGTGGTGTGGTGAGAGGTAGTATATGCATTATTTTTTTGATTCGAGGCCATTTTGGGGCCCGTTTTGGTGGTGGAAGTTTTTCGCAGGCACTCAAGAAAGTACCTTGTTTTTGCTATGTGACCACTGTTCTGCAGGTTGGTGAAAAGTTATCACAGAAATTACATCGTATGCCTGTGCACAGAGATATTAGGAGTGACAAAATCATTCTTATTGCCTGTTGATGCATAATCGTCACTAGGAAGTGATTGTGTGGTCAAATACCACTTTCATCAGTTTTACAGATTTGCCCTTGTGAGGCAGAATTGTGTTTTTTTTGCAGTGACAAAATATTTTGCAGTGTTCTGTAATGGCATTTGATGCTCTTTCATAGATTGTCATTGAAAAGCTTGACAAGAACAACTTCCAAGCATGGAAGTTTAGAATGACGAATTTCCTTAAGGGAAAAGGCTATTGGGAGTTCATTACTAGAGCTGAACAAGAACCAGTTATTCCTAATGTTCCCAATCAACAAGACTTGCAGGCATTTAAAGGCTAGCATGAGAGAGCCAAAAAAGTTATGTACTGGCTGTCTATCAGTATTTCAGATTCTATGATTGTGCATATTCAGGATGCAAGCACATCGAAGGAGGCGTGGGATACTTTGACAATAATGTATAGCACAAATACGCAAGCCAGGAAAATGCAACACAAGCAGGAGTTGCATAATGTGCAGAGAGAAAATATGAGCATCAATGACTACCACATGAAGGTGAAGAAGATTGTAGATGATTTAGTTTCTATGACCTTGAATGGTCTAGGAAAGGATTATGCACAATTCCGGGCATCCATTGCCGTCCGTGAGAATTTTCCTAATTCTGAGGAGTTGATTGCTCTTCTAATTTCTAAAGAGTAGAGAAATGGTAATGCATCTTCTTCAAGAGGAACTTCAAAAGAAGCTATCTTTTACTCAAATGCTAGAAGAGGTAGATGCAGAGGTAGAGCAGGCCGATTTGGAGGCCGTGGCAGAAATCAGAATATGCAGCAAATTCAAGAAAACCAGTCCTATGGAGGAGGACATGGTAACTTTAGAGGCAGGGGGAGCCAAAGAGGTCGTGGTGGATGGTTGAGAGGCCAAAATGCAAATAGCAATGTTGAATGCCACTACTAGGGTAAAATGGGTCATATGCTTAAGGACTGCTATAAAAAGAAAAATGACATCATGATTGGAAAATTGCAGCAAGGCAATTATGCATCCTCTAATAGACAAGGTGATGAAAAAAATGAGCATCTGTTTATGGTGCAGCACATGACCAAATTTGTGACAAGTGCAAAAGAAAGCAATGATGTGTGGTATGTTGACTCAGGTGTGTCAAACCACATGATAGGTCATGCAAAATGGGTGCAGGATGCAAGGAAAATGGAAAGACCAAGATTTGTGGAAACTGGTGATGATACTGCACATCCGATTGTGCAGATTGGTAAAATTTCTTTGTCTATGCAGGATGGAAAAAAGAAATACCTGTCTGATGTATTTCATGTCCCAAATATCACCAAGAACTTGGTTTGTGTTGGTCAAATGGTTGAGCAGGGCTTGCAGGTCTCCATTAATGAAGCATCCCACAAGGCAATATGGGCCTATTAGCACATCCAACAAGGATCACAATACATCCAAATGGCCTATAAACATCCATTGCAACCCAATGCATAGCACGAATGAGCACACAATTCTCAAACTACAACCAAAGTAATATACATAAAGTGTGATCAAAATCACGACCTCAAGTCAATGATCGCTAGTGAAAGTAAAACCTGATATGCCTCAAAACCATTGCAATCTTTGCATACATGGCATCAATGATGACCTGTGCTTTTCGCAACTCAAAGAATACTTCAAAAAATCACTTTGGATGTGAAGTAAACCCAAGTCAAAGATTGCAATTGACTTGTAAATGAAACCTTAGAAGCCTAAGGTTTAATTTAAAAATGCCATGTGTCAAAAAATCAAAGGTGCAAATCTTTGAATGGATTTTTGATAGGGAAACAAATGATTCAGCATCTCAAAGAGACAGAACTTCTCCAAATCTGCATGGAATTGCACAAGAGCTGACAGATAGGGGTTTTCAAGCCTCTGGAATGCAATGGAACATACGATTTTGGAAACCGTGGTCCCAACCACCGGGTCTAACACATGGATTAAAAAATGTTTTATCAAACCGATCTATTTGTAAACACCACCAGAGTGTGAATGATGAGAAACACATAATTTTCAAGACCTCTTGAGTCCATCAAAACTTACAGATATGTGAACGGTTGCCTCAAACTTGAGTTCCAACACACTGGCAAAAAATTGTTGAAGTAGAGACAGTGAGCCAGAAATGGTTGAAGCAGAGATAGTGAGTCAAAAATCCAATGACATGACCCCAAATTGAATAATGAAGGGGTTTTTGAACTCCTAAAGTGCAATGGACACCAAAAGCAGGCAATGCTTGCCTCTACAAGTCATTTTAGACTCTCAGCCACATCAAAAGGAACATCGGCATGCGAGATCCTAGCTAGCATTGCAGCATGGCACATTTGGAGAGCCAGATGCACTAAGGCTTTGGAGGGTTCTCAGGTTCACCCTTCTCAAATCTTGGCTAGTACTTGGACAGATACGATACACACTCTGATGGCCATTTGGGCAACCATGGAGGAATCATCTCAAGAAGCCTCCTCTAGGAGAGTTACTTTTCTCAGAGATTGGAGAGACTCTCCCTTCTTTGCTGAGACTTCTACAGGGTTGAGATGGCATTTTTAGCCTTAGCCTTGGTTTCTTTCTACCTCATTCCTTTGAGGTGTTTTTTATTACATGCTTAGCATGGTGTATTTCCGCACAGAGCTTGCTCTAGCGGGTTTCTTTCTTACTTAATAGAAGTCTCTTTTTTGAAAAAAAAAAAAAGGAACATGGGAATCATCAAAAATTTTCTTTTTGCTCCAAAACCACTGCAGGCTTGGAAGAAAAACCAAAACAACTTTTCCAAAGGTCCTTCTACGTCTCTACACACTAGGGTGCAGGTAAAGTCACCCACAAAACTTCCCACATGGCTTCTCCTTCCTCCCACAGAGCTATAGTAGTAGACTTTGGGCTCCATGCATGCACACAAGATCAACTAGACTACCCACAAGCATGAGCTAGATCACTGAGTCTCTCATACCAGTTTAGAGTGCTCTCAAATGAAAGGGAATGGGAGAGGGTGAGAGAAAGTGGGAGAGCCTGAAGAGAGCCACACAAGTTTTGGTGGGTGAAAAAAATCCTAATCTTCTATGTCATCCATATATATATATGTGTGTGTTTGAGTATTGTACATAACCGGGGCTAAGGCACAGTGGCCTTTAACCCCCACATAGCCAAGTTGCATAAAATAACAATAAGAATCAATCCATGACCAATAATGTAAGTCACACATACTAAAAGGACTTGGTGCAACACATGCAAGATGTACTCCAAAGACAACAACTTCTGCACAAGAAGCTCTCAAATATGCTACACTCACACACTTATAGTAGAACATAGTCAACCTATGTAGAAGATAAAAACACCTTGCAAATTGGAGAGGCAACCACTAGCAGCATGCACTGATTACCAACAACAAGTTCTAGCAAGAGTCTAATCCTATGTTCTAGGAGTCATGAGCTACTAGTGCGCACCAATCCTATAGATCTATCACCATGCAATAGGCATCTTCATGTAGATGCCAAAGGTTGGATGTTCCAGCTCTCATGGAGGCATGCTCAAACTATGAACGGACATGAGTGAAGAAGGACGGAGCCTCCTAGATATTTCATGAACATGTTTTTGCCATGTGGTTGCCACCACTTTAAGACCCATGAGGTTTATTTCTAATAGCTCTTATCAAGGGTCCAATAGGTTAGAACTTTTTGGTTATGGTCATGTCATGACATGCCAAGTAGAACTTAGTACTCATGTTTATTGGGTTTTATCAAGCTGGCAACCAAATTGGAGCTAAGTGTCGACCCATTCCATGTTGACAACATTCATTGTGGGCATGGATGTCATGTGTTTGACCTAATAAGATTTCCAAGTGTTGACAATCTTTTCCTCTTAGCCCTTGGTTGAAAAATTAACCCTGTACTCGATAGCAAACCATTTGTTCAGCCTGAATCCCACATCTTTTGAGCTGTGCAGCAAGATGTCCATGCTCTTGGATGACAATATGAAGGATAAAGCACAACCAAAAAATCACCGGTAGCTCCTTTTGAGGTGTCTCACACTGGCAAGACAATTAGCACAGGCAAGGCCAAGGATGGTGGAACTCTTCTAGCTAAGGGCACAGACATAGATGAGGTAGCCATAGATCTACTGAATCAAGTGGCTCAACATCTCAAGGGTGGGTTGGGTAGAGAAGGCCCTAGCAATCCACACTTGTTTCCAAGATGAGAAAATGTGTGGTGCATAATATATATGGGTAACCATCCCAGAAGAAGGTGCATGCATGGTAGAGGAATCACTATGTGAGAACAAGTTGCCCACTGAAAATACATCACCAGCCTTACAAATTTAAAAAAATTGCAAGTTCAAACCTAATGTGTGAATGAAGACTGAAATGGAGAATACACACCAAAAAGTAAAGCAAGCAAACATCAATGACAAAAATCAAGTAGTCTCCACAATAACCAATAGTACAAAAGGCAAGCAAGTACTTCACATTGTCACGAGGGCCTAAGAGAGTCCTAATTACTTTACTTCACAGTGTCATGAGGGCCTGAGAGAGTTTCCTGATTACTTTAAAAATTATACAAGAGGTGATGCAAAGATAGCAATTCCTGAAACAATAAGAGAGTTAAAAATCAAGGAAATAGATAGCCTAGGGGAAATACTAGTTTATGAGGGTCCAGCCAAAACAAGAAAATTGAATCTTGATTTGGATGGAGAAGAAGACAAGCATGTATACATCAATGAACATCTCACACACGAATAAGAAAAAGCATTAAAAGCACTATTGATGGCATACAAGGACTGTATGGATTGTTCCTACAAGGAAATGAAATGGATGTCCCTCGAACTTGCAATACATACCATACCTATTAGAAAAGGATCAAAACCCAAGGTATGTGGACCCTATAGAACAAATTCAAAGTGTATCACCCAAGTCTATGAAGAGCTTGAAAAGCTACTGGATGCCGGCTTCATTTATGAGATTAAGCACACCAGCTAGGTATGATTGTGATTTTTCCAAAGAAGAGTAAGAATCTTAGAATATGTGTGAATCTCAAAAATGTTAATGCAGCTATAGTCAAAATCATTGATAGAAGCAATTTTTGAATGGGGAGATGGGCCACAATTATATAGCTTCTTGGATGGGTTCCGTGGGTACAACCACATACAGATTGTTCCTAAAGATCAGTCAAAGATGGCCTTTGCCACAAAATGGGGTATTTTGGCATATAGAGTCATGCCATTTGTATTATGCAATGGCCCATCCACTTTTCAAAGGGTCATGTATACCACCTTCAAAGAATTTCTCAACAAATTTCTACGAATCTTCTTAGATGACTTGTGCATACATTCACGTAAAAATGATCATGTCTTGAAGATGTACTAAAAAAAATGTAGAAAGTACGAAATCTCCTTGAATCCTCTAAAATGACAATTCTTGATCATGCATGGAGTAGTATTGGGACATATAGTCTCTAGACATGGGATTGCTCTTGAAATGGATCAAATCAAGACCATGATGGACCTTCCCCCTCCACAAAATGCAAAGGGTGTCAAAGAATTCTAGGGCCATACAGGATACTATCCTCAGGTATGCTATGATTGCAAGAACCCTACAGATAAAATTCATATGGATAGAATAATGTGAGAAAGCATTTGAAACCCTCAAGTGGAGATTGAACATAGCTCTAGTACTAATGGCTCCAAACTAGGACATTGAATTCCATGTGTATACCAATGGTTCCAAGTTCCAACTATGCAGTAGGAGTGTCCTACCCGATATAACTTGCAAGCAGGCAACTAAATGATACAGAGGGGTGAATTATAGCACCATTGAAAGAGAAGCCCTAGTGATGGTCTATAGTGTGAAGATATTAACCCTATGACAACAAGGACCAGAAGTGCAGTCTATGTGTGTAGAGTAGCGACAAATATCCACTTGTAATATCTTGAGCTTGAAAGATGGTATGATGAATCTTAAAGCATGAGGATAGCCAAAATCATCCCTAGAAAAGATCCAATCGTACTTGCAAAATCATGAGCTAGAGAGAGAATAACCAAAACTAGAGAGAGAAAGACTAAAAGTCTATAGTTTTTGAGGTCCGCCCACTTTGTGGAGGGACTCAAGAGGTTCCCCCACTTTGTGTAGAGACCTAAGAGGTCCCCCAAAAAAGTGGAGGGACTCTTGTCCAAGAGGTCCCCTACAAAAAGGGGTCCCACCCTGGAGGTACCTACGGATTGTGCAAAGACCAACATGTATAAATCTCTCTCAATGGAATGAAGCTCCCACTCTTTGGCGTTCAGTGTTCAAGCTCACTATTGTGTTCTTGTGATTAATCTCCATTACGTCCATGCTCTCTTAGACTATCATGTTCTAGCTTGCCCTTACCCTTGCACCCCCTACCCTTGTACTCCCTCCTCCTCCCTCCTTCCTCCTCTCCCTCCCTCCTCCTCCTCCTCCCTCCTTCCTCCTCCCCCTCTGTTCTCCCCCTCCCTCCTCCTCCTCCTCCCTCTCCCCCCTTCCTTCTCCTCCTCCTGCCTTCTTCTCCTCCTCCCTCCTCCTCCTCCTCCTTCCTCCTCCTCCCTCTTGCTCCTCTTCCTCCTTTCTCCTCCCTTGTCCCTCCTTCTTAACCTTTACCACTCAAAGTCACAAAGAAGACTAGCTCTCCACTCCTCAACCCTGCAACCCCCTTCTAAACCCTTGAACTCCCATGGAGGTAGGAGCCTCCATTAATGGTTGGATCAAGCCTTCTTTCTCACCCACGCATGCATGAGATTTGCTTTCCATGCTTTATCCTACGCCTCTCACCAAAATACAGCTCGAGGACCTATGGTACACTTGTGAGCACCTATGCTACAACAAGCAATGACATGATTGGAGGTGACCAACACTCTTGGAACCTAGACTTGGGAGAGACAATAACAACCGCTACATGGGCACCACCACCATCGACACAATTGTAGGTGACCAACAGCCTTAAAACCTAGCCTTGGAAGAGAAAGTGAGAACTATTGTGCGGGCATCATGTGGTGGTGGTACTTGCATTGGGGGCCATGCCATGTGGCACATGCCTCGATGTCCATGCCGTGCAACTCTCACCTATGCACATGTCATGCCTCAATAGTGACGTTCGCCTACCCCATACCAATCTAGTCCACCCCACCCCATAATGCAACACACGGTCCTACAACCCTACCGAATCCACTGCCCAATGCTCGTACACTCTCATGGGAGAGAGGAAGAGAGAGGTAGAGAGAGGTAGAGAGAGATAGAGAGAGAAAGTGAAGAGAGAGCTAGAGAGAGAGGAGAGGTAGAGAGAAGAGAAAGAGAGATTATAGAGGGAGATAGGATAGAGACTAATCAATTTTAGTTACAACTGACCACATTAGGCTAGGTTAGCCTAACTAACCCTTTCTCACAAAAAAAAAGGGCAACTCATAGTTAATTAGGAACATTAGGTTGGGCAACTCATAAGTAGTTAGGAACATTAGAGTATGTTAGATTAACCAACCCGCTAAAAAAAAAAAGAGGAAGGATCTTTATCAAAAAATTTGTCTATTTTGGCCATTTCTTCGAGGGCCCGTATTTTGGCCGTTTGGAGGCCAAATCACATGCGAACCAAGATTTCATGCACACAAAGATATATGTCAAATACACTTTTTCAAATTTTTTTGCTAGCATAATGGGTCGTGGTAGTTGCCACCACATAGGCACTGCAATATTTTGACCCGTTGATCACATATTTTTTACCATTTTTGGGCTATGAAGGTCAAAATCAATTGGGGACTTCACATGTCAAATGCACTCACTTAAAGGCCACAATTAAGCATTGTGTATGTGCTTCATATCAGGATAAAGGCTAGCACCTACCTCCTTTCTTCTACCCTTGATGCTCTCCAAGAATTTCACCTCTAACCACAACAAGATGCATGGAGGACCTAAGTTTTGAAGAAGAAATAGAAAAAGACACTCTACATCCTAAAGATTTATTTGGTCAATGACACAACAACAATAGCAACAATAATGGATAAAGACACTTTGATAATTTAGAAATGCCAGGTACAATGGATGAGGGGATCCTATTAGATTCCTTCAACTCTTTGACACAGCATGTTTTGCTAGAGGTGACCAATCAAAATTAAACCAAAGCTACTTTGTTTCCATGGCCTTAATTAATGAGGCCTCAGAATGGTACCTAGACTTGCTCATAGAAGAAAGAGCCACATGGGCACTACTAGCCAAGCAATTCGAAAGGAGGTTCCAAACCAAAAGGCTACAAGATGACCTTGCCCTCCAACTTGGAAATATGGAAATGTGCAAAAAAGAAAAGGTCAAAACATACTTGGGATAAATGAAAATATTAATAGGCAAGTGTGTTCCTTGTCATAACAATAAGTACCTCATTGCATGGTTCATCTTCGGAATGAAAAAGTCCATATGCAAAGATATGAAAAATGTTAGTAGCTATGTGCATTTTAGCGATGCTCATGAAGCTACAATTGACATTGAGGATGACATGACCAACTCTAACAACAACAGTGATGACTAAAAATCAATCATCGTTGCGATAAGGAATCTTCCAAGAAGGAAGCACTTTCACAAAGGACCGCACCACTGAGGATTGAGTGGAAGCCATGGCCTTGAGGGTGAAGGAAGAAATGATGCATGCCATAGAGCAAAAGTTGCATGTCCCTCAGCCACCACAATACCCAAGAAGATAGAATGTCTAGCACCCACACTGTATGGCCAACCACATGGCCAATGAGGGTCCAATCCTAAGAAATAGACTCACCCACCAGAAGTGGCCCAACCCCCAAGGTTATAGTGTGGCATTTGCAATGTTACAGGCCATGATGTAAATACATGCTTCTACAATATGAGGGTTGCACAACTCTAACCCCAATAGTATCAACAACAGCGTTAATCCTAGTATCTAGGTAGCCAACACTAGCACCTAGTGCACAAGTGCCATGGCTCAATCCCATCCCTATGAGGACACAAGTGCCTCCACTATTGATAAATCTCAATCCTTCATAGTATCCTTAAGCCCCCAATCTTGCTCTAGTAGTTCCAGTGCAACAACTACAATGTGAAGAACTAGAATCACAATATGAGTATGAAATAGAATACCCCATATACTACATCAATGGTGCAAAAAGACTCATTCCAATGTATGCCAATCAAGTACGACCAACCACATATCGAGCACCTATCAAGAGTTTTGGATGTGGAGAAAATCATTGGATTGTTGAGTGCCCTCACAAAGGTAGCCCAAGTACTTTCCAACCTATGTAGAGATTGTGGAGTTGGGCATGCGTGCATGGATTGCCCATTTAGAGAAAAACCTCAACCACCCCATGAGGCAAAGCGAGATGTACCCCATGGAATCATTGGTGTTTAGAGTCACAGTGTGGCAACACTAAGTATTGCCCATCCCAACTGGTACTAGTGATAACAAGGAAGCAGAAGGAAGTAGCACCATAAAAACTAATTTTTTCTCAGAAAAAAAAAAGCCCAAAGGCCACATAAGCCTTGCCAATCCTAAAAAAAAGGGAGGCATTGCCAAGTACATATGCCCCAAGTTCTCTTCAAGAAGCAAAGGAAGTCTACCCTAATGTCAAAGTGGAGAAAGCTTGGTATCAAGCCATGAAGAAATGGTAAGACATGAATAGGAAAAATTCAAGGCAGACCAAAGAAAAATAGTCAAGGGCAAGGAACCAATACCTGATAGCATTGACATGGTGATTGAAGCTACCACCAACCCAAGAGTAACAAATCTACATGCAACTCATTCCCAACTAGATGGAGCTGCCTTAGCCAGCTTAATCACTTGACCAGTCATGATGCTAATTGGAACCTTATTGAAATCATCCAACCATGTGGAAAAGTTTCAAGGGTTGTATAGAATCGGCACAGTGTTTCCCACCATCTTAAGAGGAAGAAAAGGCTATCATAGTGAAATTTGGTGCTAGGGATGACATCAAAAATGTAATTATCCCATTGGAGCATAAAGCCTTTGGCCAATATCCTACAACAATGGATGGTGGGGCAAGTGTCAACATTCTCGCAAAGGACCTCTATGAAGAATGGGACCTCCCACCAATGGGGAATGCCACATTCAACATACGCCTGATCAACCATAGTAAAATGAAGCCACTGGGAATTGTTGACAATGTACCAACAAAAATTGTGGAAGTCAAGTTCACCATACAATTCACAATACTAATCTTCCCCAAGGATTGACCGAATACCAGATATTATTGTAATAATTTGAAACCCTCAAGTGGAGAGTGATCACACAAGGATCACAAGTCCCATATTGCAAATTGGTACATTGAATTCCATGTGCATATAGATGGTTCCAAATACGCAATAGGGAGTGTGTTATGTCAACTTGGCAAGTATAATAAAGACTTCCCAATCCACTTTGCAAGTAGGTAGTTAAATGACATGGAGGTCAATTACACTACCATCGAAAGAGAAGCCCTACCAATGGTCTATAGTGTGAAGAAATTTTGAGATTATTTATTGTCGCTTGTCATCTAGAATGGGCCCTTGTGAAATTGTTATTATTTATTTTTTGTTGTTTAATTTAATCATGGCCTTGAGCAGAAAATGGTTGAAAAAGGGGCTTCTTATCTTATGTTATCTTGTTTTACTAAATGAGAAGTGACAAAAGGGTGGACAAGTAGTTTGATAAATTGAAATAGTAGGCAACACAAACCCCTTCCCTTGGGGCTCCTTGTCGGATAGAGGCACGTATTTTGTCAATGAGGTAATCCAAGAACTTTTGTCTGACTTTATGGTTATCCAAAGAAAAAGCACACCCTACTATCCCCAAGGCAATGGACAAGCTGAGTCCACCACCAAGGTAATATGCATTGTCCTCACCAAAATAGTGGAGCCCAAGAGATCTAATTGGGTAGAAAATCTTAATCAGCCTTATAGGCATATTGAACTACACTAAAGGTCAGTACAGGATTTTTGCCTGTTCAATTTGGTAACAACCTTGAAGTAGTGTTCCCACTAGAATTTGTGATACCAAGCCTATACATGATAGTGCAAGAATGAATAGGAGACCATGAGTCACTCAAGGAAAGACTCTATCAATCAGAAAAGCATATAGGGACAAGTTTAGTTGCCTACCATGCCATGACAATAGAAAAACGAAGAAGGAAGGCATGGTTTGACAGAAACCTTAAAAGATAAGGAGATCAAGGAAGGTGCCCTAGTTCTTCTATACAATGCCAAATTCCACAAGGGCAAACTCAAATATCTAGGTCAAGGACCCTATAGAGTTAAAAAGATGAATCCCATTGGACCTGTGCTACTAGAAACACTAGACGGAGTCCAATTCACCACAACAATCAACAAGAGTTGATTGAAGCACTACTACATCAGCATGCAGGCCACCCCCAACAATAATGAAGATTTGGGAAGGATTTGGGAGCCCAAATCTTCTATATCTAGCATTAGATTGTGTGAAAAGCACTTATTAGCATATGTATATCTTTGCACATATAGGTAGCATCAAATGATTTCAACATAGGGCTTAGAGGTGATGATTGAGTCCTAGTAGCAATATGAAGTCCCTAGTAAATTAAGCATATATGAGGAATTCCTACCTCACTCTTCATACATAGAGCACCCACATGTTTTGAGTACCACCAATAAATTGCACAAATAAAAGGCCCAAGAGATACTTGCTTTGGTCCACACACACAGCACCCTCATCACAAAAAAAGTAAAATGCATCAGCCACTCGAAAAAGAAACATGCACTATTAGCACATGGTACTCTTACCACATGGCACTATTGGTATTATCAGACTGGGTCTTAATTCATGTATGAAATGCCATGCTAAATACATCTCACTAAGAATGGGGAAAATTCCTACAATGCCATCAACAAAGCAACACCAAGCCAAATAGCCCAAACCTCAACCTTGATAGCCCTCCCAAAATCACAGACCTAAAGAAAGACAGGATCTAGGATTTTACCAACCCATAGGTTATAACACCAAAATTACTATAGCTGGTGGTCTGGACAATGATTATGAGGAACAAAATAATGCAGCATGCTAAGGAGACATGCCATAGAACCTACGGACCCTAGAGTCAAGAGAATTAGAGGAAAATCCATTGACTATGCAGGATGCAAGTGCAGAGGATGCAAGTGCAGAATAGCTTGATGCCCAAGCCAACAAAGAGCTAACAACAGAGGGAGCAATACATCTTCTATGGCTACCAGTCTCAACGGTCACCTGTTAGCCATCGATGCATGAAACTTCTTGCAGTTAAAGGCTCTAGGGAATCTCTTTGAGAAGTTACACTCCTTCTTACCAGTGCTTGCTATGATAGAATACATCATTCAATTTATAACATCGTATAAAAGAAGAGAGTTGGAGAAGGTTAAGTATGGCACAATAAAGTATAATGAAAAGCCTTTACATATCTATCTCAGTAGATCAACAATGTTGGAAGCTCTCTCATTCCCAGAGGCACAAGAAGAATATCCAATGAAACATTTGGATGCAAGATTCTCAGAGATTCAAGATTGGTTTCTGTCTAAAACAAAGTCACAAAGCAAGGGAATATGCCATGATATGATTCTGGACCCAATATGCAAAGAGGAAGCCAAGTTTGTGGCTCACATTTTCAATTATATATCAATTAAAACTCTTACACTCCTTGGGAGGGAAAAGGTATAGGATTGAGCTCAACATATATCCTTGTTGCTAACAAATTATATATCCACCACCCATCATGGCAAATTACATTGCCCACCTACTAGCCATTATAATTGGATTTGCAATATAGCAAAAGGAAGCCTCTGGGAAGAGAGTGGGAGAGAAGGAAGGAGTCTCACTTGGGGCTTTCTCACATACACAATGGGGAATACACACAAAAGTGGAGGCTGAAAATAGTTTTCCTCCTCTTAGTTGTGAAAGCCAAAAGAACTCTTTAAGTACAAAAGGAATAGGTGAACCCTATATGTGTCTCTCAAACCAAACTCAGCTAACCTAGGTGGCATACTAACTGAGCCACTAACTAGAGTACATAAAGATAGCTGTCATCCAGCTATTATTCATGGGTGGTGTACCAATCGCATCTGTAGCTAACAAGTCGATGACATAAATGCACAACGGTCACCCTAACATATCACTAGTGGAGCTCGATATCTCAGCACTCCCCCTTGAGCTCAATCCCAATTCCTGCACACCAAGAAGGTCTCTGAACTTACGCAGCTTCTCTACACCCAATGCCTTTGTGAATATGCCAGCTACTTGATCCTCTATGCTGACATAAACTAGCTCAATAAGACCCACTAGAATCTTCTCCTGCACTGTGATAATGCACCTCAATGTGCTCTGTTCTAGCATGATAGACTGGGTTATTTGCCAAGTGTATACTACTCATAATGTCATCATAAATGACAACTGGCCCATCTATAGACTGATGCATATCATAAAGTAGCTTATGCAACCAAGCTGCCTCCCATGCATCCATTGCTACACCCATGTGCTTGACAAGGCAACTGTAGGCTATTTCTTGCTGCTCCAAGTGATTGTAGCACTCCCAAAAGAGAACACATATCCACTGGTAGATCATCTATCAGAAATACTACTAGCCCAATCAGCATCAGTGTATCCATGCAACTGTATCTAAACCCCAGTCTCATAAAATAGTCCATACTGCAATGTGGACTTCACATACCTCAGTATGCATCTAGCTGCATTCAAATGTGATTTCCTTGGAGCCTGCATAAACTGAATTACCAACCCAACTGCATAGCTCAAATTTGGGCTGGTAATAGTTAAATAAATTAAACTTCCTACTATGCGTCTGCACATAGTAGGGTCTTCCAGAAGCTCACTTGCATCTGTGCTCAGCTTCACATTCTGCTCCAAAGGAATTGAAATAGCCTTACAGCCTGTCATCCCATATTTGGACAGCATGTCTAATCCATACTGCCTCTGCAAGAGCCATATCCCACTTGTGGATCTAATCACCTCAATGCCCAAGAAGTAACGCAGCTCTCCCAAATCCTTCATCTCAAACTTTTGCTTCAATAGCATTCTCACATGAAGGATATCTTCATCACTATCACCTGTGATGATCAAATCATCAACATAAATGACAAGCAGCATAATGCCTTTCTCTATTTTTCTCACATAAAGTGAGAAATCTGCCTTGGAAATATGAAAGAAAATAGTGACAAGATACTGTCCTATCTTGTCAGACCATGCTCTAGGTTCTTGCTTCAAGCCATACAAGGCTTTCTTCAACCTATAAACAACAGCATGAACATAACCTGGTGGCTGCTCCATATAGACCTCTTCTTGCAAATCACCATGCAAGAAAGCATTCTTTACATCCATCTAATATAAAGACCATCCCTTTGATGCAACCATAGCAATGATTGCTCTTATGGTTTCCATCCTTGCAACCAGACTGAATGTTTCTTCATAATCAATGCCATATGTCTGTGCATACCCCTTGACAACTAAACTTGCCTTGTATCTGTTCACAGAACCATCTGCATTGTGCTTCACCTTATAAACCCACTTGCAGCCAATTGCATTCTTGTCTTTAGGCAAAGACACCAATTCCCATGTAGCATTTGCTTCCAAGGCATCCATTTCTTCATCCTTGGCTTTCTCCCATTTTTCTTTTCCCATGGCTTGCTCAAAAGAAGTGGGTTCTGGTTCACATATCACTTTGACCATATAGGCATAGTGAAGGGCTGTAAATCCATCATATTTCAGCCTATCCATAGGATACCTCGCTCTGGTAGACCTGTGCAGAATAGGCTCACTACCAGGTGCTCTCAAATCATCCCTTGTCTTCCTTACTCCAGGTTTAACAACAGAAGGAATACCCAACTCATCATCAAGGCTCTGTTCTGAGCTATTGGATTTACCATCCACATAAGAGTGACTTGCATTCACATCAACCATGGGCTGATCTACTTTCTCTTTTCCTTTTCGTGATACTTGCATACCACTATTTGCATTGCTTTGAGGGGATCCTCTTGATGTCAATCTGCCTATCCATGGCAACTACCTGTCCATGGCGAAGTATGTGAACCACTACTAGAGGACACTATAGGTCCACTAATATTTTGTGATTGTTGCTATGAATTCTATGCAACATTACCATTTTGTGCATCTACATCATCAATCGCATTTACTGGTTTATACCAGCTGCTTATCTCATAAAAAACAACATCTCTACTCACTATAAACTTACGAGTAGAAGGGTTATAGCATCTATACCCTTTCTACTGCAGAGAGTAGCCAATAAAGATGCACTTCTCAGCTTTTGGATCAACTTAGATCTCAACTCATCTGGCACATGAACATAGACGATGCAACCAAAAACTTTCAAATGAGAAATATCTGGTTTTCTACTAGTATACCTCTCCTCTAGCATCATGCCATGTATTGCTACAGTGGGAGTCCTGCAACTGCTTCAACCCAATAATAATATGGCAGGTCTTTTTTGTTGAGCATGGCATGAGATACCTCTCCAATATGCCTGTTTTTCCTTTCTGCAAGTCCATTTTGCTGTGGGGTATGACTACATGAATATTGCTTCTTTATGTCATGCTCTTGCAGGAAACTTGCAAACTCATTTGAGAGGTACTTTCCCCCTCCATCTGACCTTAGGCATTTTATTTGCAGGCCTGTTTCTTTTTCAACCATAGCTTTAAAAGCTTTGAAATGCTCAAACACTTCTCTTTTCTTTTTCATAAAATACACCCAAACTTTTCTGATGTAGTCATCAATAAAAGTGACCAAATAATGATAGCCTCCAATAGATGCAGCTTTAGTAGTCCACACTGTTGAGATATCAAGCTCCACTCGTGATATGCCAGGGTGACCGTTGTGCATTTATGTCACCGACTTGTTAGCTGCAGATGCGGTTGGTACACCGCCCACGAATAATAGCTGGATGACAGCTATCCTTATCTACTCTAGTTTGTGGCTCAGTTAGTATGCCACCTTAGTTAGTTGAGTTTGGTTTGAGACCCACATATAGGGTTCTTCAATTTCTTTGTACTTGAGTTCTTTTGGCTTTCACAACTAAGAAGAGGAAAACTGTTTTCAGCCTCCACTTGTGTGTGTATTCCCCCATTGTGTATGTGAGAAAGCCGCAAGTGAGACTCCTTCCCTCTCTCCCACTATCTTCACATGGTATCAAAGCCTTGTTCGTGGTAAGGAGCTCAAGAAAGCAAACCAAGTTTGCGGTGTCCTGGTAAGAGGACCAGTGTTGCTTTCCTATTTCGAGTTTGGGAGCAAATCTCTGCAGGTAGCCAGCCAGAAGTGCAAGAGTGCACTGTCTCAGATTGAGACGCACTTCGCGGTGTGGCGAGAGCGCAGTATATGCTGCGGGCAAAGGCAAATCCCTTGGTGACATTATTTTTCTGATTTGAGGGCATTTTGAGGCCCTTTTTGAAGGTGGAAGTTCTTCGCAGGCACTCTGAAAAAGGCCTTGTTTTTGCTGTGCGACCACTGCTCGGCTGGTCGATGAAAAGTTGCAACAGAAATTACATCGTATGCCTGTGTGCAGAGATATTGGGAGTTGCAGAATCATGCTTGTTGCCTGTTGATGCAAAATCATCACTAGGAAGTGACTGTGTGGTCAAATACCACTTTCGTCAGTTTTGCAGATCTGCCCGTGTGAGGCAAAAGCTGTGTTTTTCACAGTGACAAAATATTTTGTGGTGTTCTGTAATGCCGTCTAATTCTCTTTCACAGATTGTCACTAAAAAGCTTGACAAGAACAACTTCCAGGCATGGAAGTTTAGAATGACGAATTTCCTTATGGAAAAAGGCTATTGGGATTTCATTACAGGAAATGAAGAAGAACCAGTTCTTCCTAATGTTCCCAATCAACAGGAAATTCAGGCATTTAAAGGATGGTATGAGAGAGCCAGAAAAGTTATTTACTAGCTGTCTATCAGTATTTCGGATTCTATGATTGTGCATATTCAGGATGCAAGTACGCCAAAGGAGGCATGGGATACTTTGACAAAAATGTACAGCACAAATATGCAAGCCAGGAAAATGCAACTCAAACAGGAGTTGCACAATGTGCAGAGAGAAAATTTGAGCATAAATGACTACCACATGAAGGTGAAGAAAATTGCAGATGCACTTGCTTCCATTGGATCGCTAGTGGAAGATGATGATCTAGTTTCTGTGACCTTGAATGGTCTAGGAAAGGATTATGCACACTTCCGGACATCCATTGTAGTCCGTGAAAAATTTCCTGATTTTGAAGAGTTGTTTGCTCTTCTAATTTCTGAAGAGCAGAGAAATGGGGTGCATCTTCTTCAGGAGGAACTTCAAAAGAAACTGTCTTCTACTCAAATGCTGGAAGAGGTAGAGGCAGAGGAAGAGGAGGCCGATCTGCAGGCCATGGTAGAAATCAGAATATGCAGCAAACTCAAGAAAACCAGTCCTATGGAAGAGTACGTGGTAACTCTAAAGGCAGGGGGAGCCAAAGAGGCCGTGGTGGATGGCAGAGAGGCCAAAATGCAAATAACAATGTTGAATGCTACTACTGTGATAAAATGGGTCATATGGCTAAGGACTGCTACAAAAAGCAGAATGACATTATGAATGGAAAATTACAGCAAGGCAATTATGCATCTTCTAGTAGACAGGGTGATGACAGAAATGAGCATCTTTTTATGGTGCAGCACATGACCAATTGTGTGACAAGTGCAAAAGAACGAAATGATGTGTGGTATGTTGACTCAGGTGCGTCAAACCACATGACAGGTCATGCAGAATGGATGCAACGTGCAAGGAAAATGGAAAAACCAGGATTTGTGGAGACTGGTGATGATACTGCACATCCTATTGTACAGATTCGTAAAATTCCTTTGTCTATGCAGGATGGGCAAAAGAAATACCTGTCTAATGTATTTCATGTCCCGAACATCACCAAGAACCTGGTTTTTGTTGGTCAAATGGTTGAGCAGGGCTTGCAGGTCAAATTTAATCCTCATGGATGCTTTGTTGAGGATATGAAAAATAACGATCGCTTGATAGCAAAAGGAAAGAAGAAAGGCAGGATGTTTACGTTGGATGCGGACATGCCTGAATTGAGTGCAGCAATGTTTGCACATGGGACCGGTGTACTTGCAGATATTGATATCTGGCATAAACGCATTGTCATGTTAATATACAGTGACTTAAATCAATGCAAGCCCAAAATATTGTTGCAGGATTGCCTAAATTCAAGGTTGCAGAAATGCATAACGTTTGTGAAGCCTGTCAATTTGGAAAACAGGCAAGGAAACCATTTCCTAGGCATGTTCAAGAGAGTAAAAAGCCATTGGAATTAATCCACTCTGATGTGTGGACTACGAAAGCTGCATCTATTGGAGGTTGTCACTATTTTGTCACTTTTATTGATGACTTCAATAGAAAAGTTTGGGTGTATTTTATGAAAAAGAAAAGTGACGTGTTTGGGCACTTTAAAGCTTTTAAAGCTATGGTTGAAAAAGAAACAGGCCTGCAAATAAAATGCCTAAGGTCAGATGGAGGGGGAGAGTACATCTCAAATGAGTTTGCAAGGTTCCTGCAGGAGCATGGCATAAAGCAACAATATTCATGCAGTCATACCCCACAGCAAAATGGACTTGTAGAAAGGAAAAACATGCATATTGGAGAGGTATCTCAGGCCATGCTAAATGAAAAAGATGTACCAGATTATTATTGGGCTGAAGCAGTTGCTATAGCTGTTTACATAATGAACAGGACTCCCACTGTAGCAATACATGGCATGACACCAGAGGAGATGTATACTGGTAGGAAACCAGACATTTCTCATTTGAAAATTTTTTGTTGCATTGCCTATGTTCATGTGCCAGACGAGTTGAGGTCCACGAGTTGAGGTCCAAGTTGGATCCAAAAGCTAAGAAGTGCGTCTTTATTAGTTATTCTCTATAGCAGAAAGGGTATAGATGCTATAACCCTTCTTCTCGTAAGTTTATAGTAAGCAGATATGTTTTTGATGAGATGAGCAACTGGTATAAACCAGTAAATGTGATGATTGATGTAGATGCACAAAATGGTAATGCTGCACAGAATTCACAGCAGCAATCACAAAATATCAGTGGACCTGCGGTGTCCTCTAGCAGTGGTTCACATACTTTGCCATGGATAGGCAGATTGAGCAGGAGAATCTCCTCAAAACAATGCGGATAGTGATACGTAGGTATCACCAAAAGGAAAAGAGAAGGTAGATCAGCCCATGTTTGATGTGAATGCAGGTCACTCTTATGTGGATGGTGAATCCAGTGGCTCAGAACAGAGCATTGATGATGAGTTGGGTATTCCTTCTGTTGTTACACCTGGAGTAAGAAAGACCAGGGATGTTTTGAGAGCACCTAGAAGTGAGCCTATTTTGCGTAGGTCTACTAGAGCTAGGTATTCTATGGATAGGCTGAAATATGATGGATTTACAGCCATTCACTATGCCTATATGGTCAAAGTGATACAGGAACCAGAACCTACTTCTTTTGAGCAAGCCATGGGAAATGAAAAATGGGAGAAAGCCATGGATGAAGAAATGGATGCCTTGAAAGCAAATGCTACATGGGAATTGGTGCCTTTGCCTAAAGACAAGAATGCAATTGGCTGTAAGTGCGTTTATAAGATCAAGCACAATGCAAATGGTTCTGTGAATAGATACAAGGCAAGATTAGTTGTCAAGGGGTACACACAGACATATGGCATTGATTATGAAGAAACATTCAGTCCGGTTGCAAGGATGGCAACTGTAAGAGTAGTCACTGCTATGGCTGCATCAAAGGGATGGTCTTTACATCAGATGGATGTAAAGAATGCCTTCGTGCATGGTGATTTGCAAGAAGAGGTCTTTATGGAGCAGCCACCAGGTTATGTTCATGCTATTCATCTTGAGTTTGTTTGCAGGTTGAAGAAAGCCTTGTATGGATTGAAGCAAGCACCTAGAGCATGGTCTGACAAGATAGGACAGTATCTTGTCACTATTGGCTTTCAGATTTCCAAGGCATATTTCTCACTCTATGTGAGAAAAACAGAGAAAGGTATTATGCTGCTTGTCATTTATGTTGATGATTTGATCATCACAGGTGATAGTGATGAAGATATCCTTCATGTGAAAATGCTATTGAAGCAGAAGTTTGAGATGAAGGATTTGGGAGAGCTACGTTATTTCTTGGGCATTGAGGTGATTAGATCACCAAGTGGGATACAGCTCTTGCAGAGGCAGTATGGATTGAACATGCTGTCCAAATATGGGATGACAGGCTATAAGCCTATTTCAGTTCCTTTGGAGCAGAATGTGAAGCTGAGCATAGATGCAGGTGAGCTTCTGGAAGACCCTACTATGTACAGACGCATAGTAGGAAGTTTGATTTATATGACTATTACCAGGCCAGATATAAGCTATGCTGTTGGATTGGTAAGTCAGTTTATGCAGGCTCCAAGGAAACCGCATTTGGATGCGGCTAGACGCATACTCATGTATGTGAAGTCCACATTGCAGTATGAACTATTTTATGAGGCTGGGGTTCAGATACAGTTGCATGGATACACTGATGTTGATTGGGCTGGTAGTATTTCTGATAGACGATCTACCAGTGGATATGTGTTCTCTTTTGGGAGTGCTGCAGTCACTTGGAGCAGCAAGAAACAGCCTACAGTAGCCTTGTCGAGCACAGAGGCTGAGTACAAGGGTGCAGCAATGGTTGCATGTGAGGTAGCTTGGTTGCATAAGCTACTTTATGATATGCATTAGTCTACAGATGGGCCGATTGTCATTTATTGTGACAACATGAGCAGTATACACTTGGCAAACAACCTAGTCTATCATGCTAGAACAAAGCACATTGAGGTGCATTATCACTATGTGCGAGAGAAGGTTTTACTAGGTCTTATTGATCTAGTTTTTGTTAGCACAGAGGATCAGGTAGCTGACATATTCACGAAGGCATTGGGCGCAGAGAAGCTGCGCAAGTTCAGAGACCTGCTTGGTGTGCAAGAATTGGGATTGAGCTCGAGGGGGAGTGTTGAGATATCAAGCTCCACTCACGATATGCCAGGGTGACCGTTGTGCATTTATGTCACCGACTTGTTAGCTGCAGATGCGGTTGGTACACCGCCCACGAATAATAGCTGGATGACATCTATCCTTATCTACTCTAGTTTGTGGCTCAGTTAGTATGCCACCTTAGTTAGTTGAGTTTGGTTTGAGACCCACATATAGGGTTCTTCTATTTCTTTGTACAAGAGTTCTTTTGGCTTTCATAACTAAGAAGAGGAAAACTATTTTCAGCCTCCACCTGTGTGTGTATTCCCCCATTGTGTATGTGAGAAAGCCGCAAGTGAGACTCCTTCCCTCTCTCCCACTATCTTCACACACACATCAGAGTGGATTAATTCCAATGGCCTCTTACTCTCTTAAACATGTCTAGGAAATGGTTTCCTTGCCTATTTTCCAAATTGACAGGCTTCACATACCTTATGCATTTCTGCAACGTTGAACTTAGGCAATCCTACATCAATATTTTGGGCTTGCATTAATTTAAGTCGTTGTACATTAACATGACCAATGTGTTTATGCTAGATACAATATCTGCAACTACACCAGTCCCATGTGCAAACATTGTTGCACTCAATATAGGCATGTCCGCATCCAACGTAAACATCATGCCCTTCTTCTTCCCTTTTGCTATCAAGCGACCTTTATTTTTCATATCCTCAACAAAGCATCCATGAGGATTAAATTTGACCTGCAAGCCTTGCTCAACCATTTGACCAACAGAAACAAGGTTCTTGGTGATATTCGGGACATGAAATACATCAGACAGGTATTTCTTTTTTCCATCCTGCATAGACAAATGAATTTTACCAATGTGCACAATAGGACGTGCAATATCATACCCAATCTCCACAAATCCTAGTCTTTCCATTTTCCTTGCATCCTACATTTATTCTACATGACTGTCATGTGGTTTGACACACCTGAGTCAACATACCACACATCATTGCTTTCTTCTGCACTTGTCACAGAATTGGTCATGTGTTGCACCATAAACAGATGCTCATTTCTATCATCACCTTGTCTACTAGAGGATGCATAATTGCCTTGCTACAATTTTCCAGTCATGATGTCATTCTACTTTTTATAGCAGTCTTTAACCATATGACCCATTTTACTACAATAGTAGCATTCAACATTGCTATTTGCATTTTGGCCTCTCTGCCATCCACCACGACCTCTTTGGCTCCCCATGCCTCTAAAGTTACCACGTCCTCCTCCATAGGACTGGTTTTCTTGAATTTGCTACATATTTTGATTTCTGCCATGGCCTCCAAATCAGCTTGCTCTTCCTCTGCCTCTACCTCTTCCAGCATTTGAGTAGAAAATAGCTTCTTTGAAGTTCCTCCTGAAGAAGATGCACCACCATTTCTCTACTCTTCAGAAATTAGAAGAGCAATCAACTCCTCAAAATCAGGAAAATTCTCACGGACTGCAATGGATGTCCAGAATTGTGCATAATCCTTTCCTAGACCATTCAAGGTCACAGAAACTAAATCATCATCTTCCACTGGCAACCCAATAGAAGCAAGTGCATCTTCTTCACCTTCATGTGGTAGTCATTGATGCTCATATTTTCTCTCTGCACATTATGCAACTCTTGCTTGAGCTGCATTTTCCTGGCTTGCGTATTTGTGCTATACATTTTTGTCAAAGTATCCCATGCCTCCTTCGGCGTGCTTGCATCCTGAATATGCACAATCATAGAATCTGAAATACTGATAGACAGCTAGTACATAACTTTTCTATCTCTCTCATGCCAGCCTTCAAATGCCTGTAACTCCTGTTGATTGGGAACATTAGGAATAACTGGTTCTTGTTCAGCTCCAGTAATGAACTCCCAATAGCCTTTTCCCTTAAGGAAGTTCGTCATTCTAAACTTCCATGCTTGGAAGTTGTTCTTGTCAAGCTTTTCAGTGACAATCCGTGAAAGAGCATCAGACGCCATTACAGAACACTACAAAATATTCTGTCACTGCAAAAAAACACAACTTCTGCCTCACAAGGGCAAATCTGCAAAACTGATGAAAGTGGTATTTAACCACACAGTCACTTCCTAGTGACGATTTTGCATCAACCGACAATAAGAATGATTCTGTCACTCCCAATATCTTTGCACATAGGCATACGATGCAATTTCTGCTGCAACTTTTCATGGACCTGCAGAATAGTGGTCGCACAACAAAAACAAGGTGCTTTTCTAAGTGCCTGCGAAAAACTTCTGCCACCAAAACAAGCCCCGAAGTGGCCTCAAAAAACTCCTGCAGCATATACCGCCCTCTCACCACACCTTGAAGGGCGTCCCAATCTGAGACATTGCACTCTTGCACTTTCTGGCTGTGCTACCTGCAGAGGTTTGCTCCCAAACTCGAAAAAGGAAAGCGACACTGATCCTCTTACCAAGACACCGCGAATTTGGTTTGCTTTCTTGAGCTCCTTACCATGAACCGAGCTCTTTTGGACTTCCTCATGTGTGAACTTAGCATGTTGATCATTTGTTTGTCCTACAAGGGTCTCCATTGACCCTAGATGTGTGCTTGTGGAGGGCTAGGAGGCAGAAGGCTATGTGGGGGTGGAAGAAGTGGGTGGTCTGGAGTGAGTGGAGGGGTTGGGGAAATTAAGATATGTATTGAGGGGAGAAGCAGGTGGGCGGTTAATATTTGATGGAGGGCATGGATGATTTTTTATGTTAGTTTTGTTAAGAGGTGAAACGTTTATATTCATGTTGAAAGTTTGTATGCCCAAATAAAAATAAAGGTTTGAAACATTCGCCAAGATTTGAAACTTTTATGAGAAAAAATTTAAAGTTTTGCCAATATTTATAAATTATTGTTCAAATTTCCAAAGAAAATATAAAAAAGTATAATATATTCTATCATTATTATGAAACATAAAAAACTAGCTCGATAAACTTTTGCCAACATTTTATAATAATATATAAGTAAACATTCCATAAAAACATCCCTGGTGGAGGGGTTGGGCAAGTGCGATGTATCAGGATGGCAAGAGATATATCTAACTCTTCCTCTATTAGTTGTATTGGGTAGGCAACATGCTCAATCTCAAAATGCCTAAAGCCTTCATTGAGCATTTTTTGCATTGACTCCAACAATTTATTATATAATATTAGAATACTTGAGGGGTAATACTAAGTGCTGTTATTTTGCAAAAGATAGTTTCTTATCCTTTCTGCTTCCTCTCAACCGTACTTTTGCAGCCACTCCAAGCCTTCGTCCACGAAATGTGGGGAAAACTTGGACCCAAAAGTGGAGTAGCTCCTCTTTGTCAACGATGGAAGATGATAAATGGTAAATTGTTTAAAGAACAACAAACACATAGGTCTTGCAACTAAGTTGTTGTTGATAATGCTATAGCTGCATTGTGCATTCTAGAAGGTGGGAAAAACCTTGATGGCCATTGTGTGGGAGCTACTGAAGATGAAAGAGTGGTTAAATATTTAACCTAACCCTCTAAACCTACCAAAATTCGAGGTGCTTTCATGTATTCATGTCAGAGGCACTACTAAGCGTGTTGACACTGAAGCATGAGATCAATCACAGGGTAGAGGTGTACTTACTAGCAAAGACACCCTAGAGGTAAACATAGGAGGAGAACTTAGAGCTTAAGAGGTAGCTTGAGGAGCTTTACAACCCTTCAAGTCAATATATGGGGCATGGATGGGGCACCCATTCTATTTAGCAAAATAGGCTGTGTTTCAGTTCAAGGTGTTGCTTGAGCCATAGGTTACATGAAATAGAACTTAGATCCAACCTATGATGAGGAACAATAAAACCACTTTCTCGAATGAAGAAAATTTTCTTGATTTGAGCAAGAGTTTATGTTGCACCCCTGAAGCATGAAGGGCAACTCATCCCTCATGGAGCTCCATGAGAGCTTGCAGGAGCCATACTCGATTCACGAAGATCTGCCATCTCAATGTCATGAATGCCCGAGTGTCCTCTTGTTGTTATGCTTGGATCACTCAAGGAAGTATCCCAAAGCAAACACCTATTGTCTTGAAGACTCTCATCCTCACCTTGTAACATTGCTAAATGCATGTAGCCCACATCATTAGAGTTGACATCTGCCTCTAGCCACAATCTTTGTAACTCTCTCCACACCTCCTTCATAGTGGGTCTCTCCCTTGCCCGCGTTGCTAAGCACCTTACTGCCAACCTCCCCATACTCAAAATTGATTCCTTCACAATTTCAGAATTGTAAGCCTCCACAAGAACTGGATCAAGTAGCCCTTGTAAATCCCCATTGTTGATGTAGGGTACTGCCATGTTCTGGAGGCTAGCATCCTCGCAACTTCTACTAAAATCGACCGCAGGTTGGGCAGATATGAGCTCTAAAAGCACAATGCCAAAGCTATAAACATTGCTTTTGTGATTGATTTGGAAGCTAGTGTAATATTGAGGATCAATGTATCTGATAGTGCCCTGGATGGCTGTAGTTGAGATGTGAGTAGCCCCCAGAGTAGCCAGCTTGGAGATTCCGAAATCTGCTACCTTAACATTTAGGTCTTCATCCAGGAGAATGTTTGTAGATTTGACGTCCCTATGGTAGATTGGAGGATTGGCTACTGAATGAAGATAGGCCAGAGCATCTGCTGTTTGAAGAGCGATGTGAAGGTGCTGCCTCCAACTCAATGCAACTTGCCCCTTCTTCACTTGAAGATGCTCTAGAAGCGTGCCATTTGAGATGAATTCGAAGACAAGCAATGCAACCTTGTGCTCTAAGCAACATCTCAAGAGCTTTACAAGGTGTCGATGATTAAATTGCAGAAGGATCCTTACCTCGTTTAGAAACTGTTGTTTGTCTTGTGGTGATCCTCTGCGCTTGCTCTTTTTAATGGCCACTGCCGTTCCATCATTGAGTTTACCTCTGTAGACCGTTCCAAAGCCTCCCACTCCTATCTGGCAACTCTCAGCGAAGTTGGCCGTGGCTTTTTGAAGCTCCCGAAGAGGCATCAATGGGGCGGCGTCTTTGTTTATGGGTGTTTGTATCAAATCCACATCTTGCCGATGCTTTCTCGAATACACGCTCCATCGCCATCCAAGGAGTAAACAACTCCCAACGGATACGAAGAGAGATGCAGCAACAACTAGCCCCAATCGTATATGACTTGCGTTGTTGCTAATGAGGGGACAAGGCTGAAGAGGGCCACCAAAAAGTCCAGGATTGTGAGAAAGGAGAAGGGATTCCACAGATTGGGAGGTAGCGGAGCAGGAAGAGGCCGAGAGACTGTTGTAAGAGACATCGAGATATGTCAACTTTAGTAGACACCCTTGAAGCTAGCAGGAACGTGCCCGCTCAGTCGATTGTGGGATAAATTTAAGAAGGACAAGGAAGGTAGGGACGTGGAGGTGAAGAGGTCAGGCAGCAATTCTCCCTCCAGATTGGTGTCGCTCAAATCGAGGACTTCCAGGTAGCGAAAATATGTTAGGTTGAGTCTACGAGGTAGGGTGAGGCCCGTCAGATTGTTACCCACCAGGAGCAGATCCACGAATGTAATGTTTTGGAGAAGAAGTTGCAAAGGATTGGGGTATTTCGCTGTGCTTGTCATGCTGAAAGGGTTGTAACTAAGGTCTAGGCTGAAAACCACATTATTACTATATTGGCATGTTACATCAAGCATTCCGGCAATGTCACCACTAAACATATTGCCTGCGAGTCGAACGTCTGTTGCGCCTGCGAAGCAGATGTCCAGTAGCTGGTGGATATCGCCGGACAGACGGTTGTTTTGAACCCACAGCTGCCAGATGGTGGAATTTGCAGCAAACCTGGTAGGCAAGGCTGTCCTCTGGAAGCCTTCCGTCTAGGAGATTATTCGAAACATTCAGATAACTGCAGTGGCTCCCAGGCTGCAGTAGTGTGGCAGGAATGCTGGCACTGAGCCGATTTCCAGACAAATCTACAATGGAAGGAGGAGAAGTAATATTCGACCAAATCTCCGACGGGATCTCGCCCACCAAGCGATTGGATGACAGGTCCAGCCATTGAAGGTTTGGCAGATACCCAAACCAGGACGGTATCCGTCACTCTAGTTGATTGTTTGTGATTATAAGCTCGACAAGACTCGCCAAACTCGGAAATTGAGACTCGGCAAACCCAGTAAGATTTTTGTTTCCAAGACGGATGGAGATGAGCTTGTTGAGACCCTGCAGACTGGGAACGGGGCCAGAAAGTCGATTGCTGGAGAGTTCTAAGCTCACAAGGTTGGTCAAATTGTGCAGCTGAGGAATCGGGCCAGTCAGTTGATTGCCCGAAAGATGTAGGAACTGCAGCTTGGTGAGGTTGTGGAGTGTGGATGGAATGCGGCCAGAAAGATTGGCTCCTGAAAGATCTAGCAAGGTGAGGCCAGTCAAATTGCCTATCTCCGGAGGGATTTCAGTGACCAGAGGGTTCGACGAGAGATCTAATGACTTGAGGCTTTCCAAAAAGGCCAGCAGCGTCGCAAAATGATAGTCGTCGTAGATTTGTAAACCCCAGCCGGGGAGAGAGAGCTCGTCGACACTGAGATTTGTGTCGCAATGCACTGAGATTTGGCACATGGCGTATCGTCGCTCGTATTCCGGGTCGAGAAGTAAATCGAGTACCGTAGAAGAGTGCAAGAGGAAGGAAGTGATGCATTTGAGGAATAACAAGAAAAACGGTAGCGCAGAAGAGAGCACCATTTTGCCAATCTCAACCAATGCCCCTAAGGGTCATTCATATGCCCTCTTATAACTCTTAGAGCACGTCCCCATGCCACAGAAATGTCCATTGGTGGCAGGGAAAATTTCCGGCCCACGCTAGAGGGAAAATTCGTGCACATCCAGGGTGCATGGTCCCCATGGCCACCCTGAAATTACCTTTGTGTAGGCCCTCAACCGGCGACAATGAAAAAGGTGGCAAAAATAGGAAACGGGAGCAGCTGGTAATGACAGAGGCTGCCAGAAAAAGGAAAAGGGAGCCTGAGTGGACATTTCCGCATGCCAGGAGGTGCCCCCAGGCACCCTCAAGAACCCCTCGTCGCAGTGCGAAACTCCGGTCATTCAAGTTCCGGATTTGGTGGAGTGGGTGGAGGTCTGGTGCATGGGGACAACCAAAAATGTTATGGATCTTCAAAATGATCAAAAAAACCACAGCATGGGGACCTACTATTAGGCCTCATTCACACACGTCTAGGGACAAAATAAAATATTAGTCTCCATCTCCGTTGAGTCTACACTCTAAGAGTATCACACCATTGAGAGATGGCTTGGTGGTAGGGTCCCTTAGCGTGCGCATTGAAGTCTCTGGTTTCATATGAAGATCAAGTGGAAGACGGCTCTATTAGGTGAGTGCCGAGCCTTGAATGATTCCTTATATGAGGTATGGTAGGTGAGAGATTAGGGTCCCTCGGCGTGCGCATTGAACCCTGTGGTTTCAAATGAAGATTAAGTGGAAGATTGCTCTATTAGGTGACTAGGGGACCTTGAATGATTCCTTATATGAGGTATGGCAGGTGATGAGGGCCTTAGTGATTATGCATCTATGGAAATGGTCCTAAAGCGAATGGCCCTAAAGGTCATATGGTCCTATGGTCAAGAAAGCACCATTTTGCCAATGTCAACACATCTCAAGTTTCAACCTTTCTTTTAAAGCGAATGGCCCTAAAGATCATATTCTTAGGGTCAAGACAATACCAATTTGCCAATGTTTACATGCCTCAACCACTCACCCATTCTTTTAAAGTGAAGGGCCCTAAGGGTCATATGGTCCTGTGGTCAAGAAAGCAACATTTTGCCAATCTCGACACACCTCAAGTTTCAACCACTCACTTTCTTTTAAAGTGAATGTCACTAAAGATCATATTTCCTAGGGTCAAGACAGTACCATTTTGCCAATGTTGACATGCCTCGGCCACTCACCCATTCTTTTAAAGTGAAGGGCCCTAAGGGTCATATGGTCCTGTGGTCAAGAGAGCACCATTTTGCCAATGTCAACATGCCTCAAGTTTCACTTACTCACTTTCTTTTAAAGTGAATAGCCCTAAAGATCATATTTCCTAGGGTCAAGAGAGCACCATTTTGCCAATGTCGACATGCCTCAACTATTCACCCTTTCTTTTAAAGTGAATGGCCCTTAAGTATATTTTTGTGGATATTACCATCAGTATATGCATATACACCGATAGAATACCAATGCATATACGAATAGAAGGATCGATGGCATATTGTGATGCTAATACAAATGAAAAAAGAACCTACCATTTTTTGATATAGCCATGGTTATACCAGCACATTGAGACTGACCCTAAAACTACCAATTTTATCAGTGTTTCTACTCTTAGAAAAAGGGCCTTCTGTCCACAAATGCTGTCAATATTTCCATCAAAAAAACACGATTATCTTATAGTAAAGAAGGGAAAATCTTTAATATCAATACAAACTAGAGAAACAAGATGCTTCTTACTTTAGTATAATTTAAACAACTAAAATAAAAAATGTTGGTTGTATGTTTAATAACTCCTAGATATCCTACACATAAGAAAGCGTCGCATTCTTGATTACGTTTTGGATCTAATCATTTTGACTAGATACTACCAGCTTGCAATTTCTTTTTGACATACCATCATAGGTTTTAGGATCTATCAAACCTACCCAAAGATAAAGCAATGTTACATAGATTTTCTTTCAAAAGACTTTGGACATACATGTCCACCTCTTAAATGGTTAACTTGCATATTACATTTCTTATGTGAAATTTTCCTATCTACCTTGGCATCTACCTTGGCAATCACCCATATCTATTCTCTTCAGCACTACTGGTTTAGAAACGAAGCTTACAGGATCCAACATGACACCCTTGCATGATCTCAAATGGCTACTACAGTTGTGCTAGATTACAAAGTTACCTTCAAAATACTCTCGAAAGGTTATATGATGCATGCGACATATGTAGACATATATGTGCATGTGTGTACACATTATGAGCTTCAAATCATCATCTAATTGGCCAATAGAGATGAATAAGTAGATAAATATGTAACCAACCTTAAGACTATCAATTCTTCATTTGATACAATAAGTTAACTTCACTAGAGACAAGACCTTACCTCTAGCCAAGGATCTCTTCATTTCTTGAGAGGGTTATATTTAGACAATTTGTTTTTCTAATGTGGAGGCTAGTGTTTGAGATTGATTAGTGGTCCTCCTTTGTTTCCACTTGGAACAAACTTTGATATTTTCAATTCACTATTCATGGGTCTTTGCACATATGCAATGCACCTATATAAACTCTTTAGTGATTTAGAATTTGGAATTTGCAAAACCATAGTAGGCCCATGAGTTCTTAAAACCCATGAGTAGCTACAACTTTTAGGCTAAATGACAGAGAGATTGTTGTTAGAGATATCAAGTGTGTCAAGATGAGCATTTTAGTGAATCTAGCAAGAAGAGACTCAATCAATTATCAAGTAAATTAAAGACAATGAAAAAAGGTAAGATAATCATGAAGAGTAGGGTCAGTAATTTCACCTCTAAATTAATGTTAACTACTTACATTATTGTCTATGAGCTAAGGTTCTTGGAGTGGAGACTTTTGGAACAAAATGTTGGAAGGACTAATGTGTTTGATGTACTTCACATTTTCACTATTCATTGATTTTCATTTGGAGTGTTTCCTTAAATAGTCACCTCCAATCTATTTATTGTTTTTATCAAAAATTAGATCATACATCAGTTATAGACAGAGAGTCTTTGGAGTTGGCTTTGAAGTCTCTGATCAAAGCCTTGCCGTCTTGAAAGACAACCCATTTGCCTTCTTTTTTGGCTACCTTCACTTTTGCAAGCTCTGAGGTCTTAGTCTGTAGGTGAGATTTTTTGAGTTTCTCTACCATCCACACTCAGAATCCTTTAAAAAATTAGATTGTCTGATAACCTAAGTTTGTTCAACTTCTGACTCAAAGTTTAGGCTCCATCTTGGCCAATATTAAACTCCAAGTTTTCCTATTAAACTCTTGGTAAAGATTTGCTGATTTTCTCATGAGTCTCTTCATAAGAGTCTTTTGCTATGTACTAGTTGTTAGGTAAACCTCCGATGATCCTGAGCATTCTTGAGTTGCACAATCTATTAGCTTGCTCTTTAACTTCCTTTTGTAGTTGAGTAGACATCTGTGCATTGAAGGAGCTCTTTACCTGTCCTTTGAGCTTCTCTTGATTCTCTCCTTGAGCATGTCATGCATCTCGTCCATTTGACTAAATACAGCTTCATCATTTAAAGCTGCAATGGGACTTGCCTTTTCCAATTTGCTCTCAGCCACTTTTACTCTCTCTTCTAGCTCCTAGAACTTTTGCTTTATCTCATTGTTCTCCTTGTGCTTCATCTCTCTTCTAGCTTCTAGAAGTTGTGCTTCATCTCATTGTTCTCCTTTTTTAGAAGGATAGCTTGCTATTCTAGAACAAGAATTACCTCATTTTTCCTAGTGCTAGGAAAATGTGAAGCTACTATTGGTAGCATATGAAGCCTGCTTCTCTATTTCATGTCTCCCATAAAATAAAGCAATCTACCAATACCCCCTCTTCTTGCAACTTCCACCACAACCAAATGGCACCATTTTGACTTCGACCCAAAGGAAAAAAATGTAGCTTATCTTCCAAAGAATAAACTTTCTTTTTACTTCAAAGTGATTTGAGCAAACCTCAAAAAGTTGTTGTTGATACTTTGACTATGTAGAAACAAGTTTGAAGCAGTGACTTTGAGTAGAATGGTGACCAGAGAGGAGCCTCCTAGAGATCCAATTGAGTGAGATTGACTTGAATAGAACTCCAAGCTGAATACTAATCCCCTAGGCTAGGCCATAAAGTTCAACCCAGCTAAGAGTGGGGAAAAAGCATTGAGAGGGGAGGAGAGGAGAAGAGTAGCTTTATTCCTAGCTTGCTTCTGATCCTCCAATCAATAATGACCCACACAACTCTAAATTTGGGTATGTTTGATATACCACATGTGTCAACTCCACACAAATATGGCCTAGTAAATCTAAAAAGTTAAAAAATCCATAAATTGCTAACCTCCACTCTATCGTTATTTATTAAACTCCTATGTAGATCATCTCCACACCTTTTTTAAGTTTTTCACAGTGAATACATATTGCATGGAATTTTTAATCATGAATTCAATAGAGTAATTCAAAAGTCACTTTAATTCAACATGTAAACACGGTGTAAAGATGGACCATTTGTTTAGAAGGACGAGGTCAAAGCACGATTTGGTGTAGCCAATTTTTGTGAATTTTTCAAGGGATATATTACATATAGATAGCTTGCCCAATTCATAACTTATGAATTACTTAATGGAATTTCACAAACTTGGTGTTTAAACTAATCTACATATTTTGAAAGTGAAGGTGAAATCAAAACATTACATGATTGGTGTCTTCAAAACTATTGCAAATAATATTATGCTATGATGGATGTATATAGACTAGAGTGCATATCCAATTTATTTTAAGAACATCAAATAATTATTATACACATATATGGAAGAAAATTTTCACTTAAAAGTGCATTCCTTGAGCTTCCGAAGTACGAAAGGAGCAACAAATTGAGACTATTTGCTATGCTTTACAAGGTTTCCAATATTTGGCACTGCAATTGTGCACACACATTTGAGGGCAAGCTCGATAAATCTTTTATATTTGGTTGGAAAGGTAAATTTTTCAAAAAAAAGTGGCCCATACTTATGGAGCTTGTGATGGTGGTCATAATACATTGATCTTTGGTGATATTTGTAGCTTAATTCACCTGTAAATGGATGCAATAGGAAAAACTCAATCCATACATGTGTAATGCTCTTTCAATAAATCCAATAGTATTTATCATATTTCATTGGTTCTTTTTTCAAATTGGTTTCTTGCAATGGGGCCCATAAGCATGCGAAAGGTGCCTCCATTTCTTAATACATAGCATCAAACCTGCTAGAAAGCCATTCCTTTTATAGTCATTTTGGGCCTCTTTCTGCATGTTTAGGGTGCACAAGTTAGTGATGTGTATAGTTGGAGGAAAAAAACTCTTGCACTTGCATTCAAAATTTCACTTCTCTTGCACCAACAAATTACACGTTGCACACTCCTGTCCCATCTGTGGCATGTCCGTTTTAGGCTTTTTGCTTTTTTTCAAAAATCCTTTTTCTTTGCTGTATCTTGCCTTGATATCTTGTTGTGTGGGTCTCGGTGGTGACTCACGTGTCGTGGGGATGTTGAAGAGATGCCGATGGAGCCTCCACTCCAAGCTACTCCTTGTGAGAGAAATGCAAGGCATGAGCCATCCACAAGTGTCACTCAAGTGGCCTCGGGATTGTTGCAATGTGTTTCCATGTGAGAAAGAGGGAAGGGGGAGAGGGGAGAAGAGAGGGGAGAAGGAAGGGAGAAGGAGAGGGGAAGAGGAGGGTGAAGGAGGATAAACTTATGCAAACAACAATGCAGACCAAAGTCAATACTTTGGCCTTTTATACATGTCACCTTTTGAAGGGAGGGCGAACCCTTTTCCTTTTAGCACTCTCCTTCTCTTTACAACCAAAGGCTCTTGGGCCTGTAGGGTGCCAAGGCATATTGCTATTCTTTCCATCTCTCCCTACTAGTATAAATAGTGCTTGTGTTAAACATATTAGAGCGCTTGGGACAAGCCTAGCATTAGGAGGTGTTCCTAACCGGCCCCCAAATAGCACATGTGTTAGCCTCGCGCCTCCAAGGCTTAGGTGATTTGGGGCTCAAACTCCCTGAGCGCCCTCATGCCTAAGTCATTTGGGGTTCAAATCCCGTGCATTAGGTTCAAAACCTGGAGTGGTGAGGCTTAACTTTTGCAAGACACTTAACAGCAGCTTGTAGCTGGAACCTTGTAGCTGGAACATACAACCTGTGCACGTTGCTTGGATGCTTTGGCCTTAGGATATTTGGGGATCGAAATCCCTGAGTTTGAGCTGTACTCCTTCCATGGCTATTTCCATTGACATAGACCTGAAATGTGCACGTTGCCTGCAATCTTTGGCCTTGGGTTGTTAGCTGGAACCTACAATTTGTGCACATTGCCTGGAATCCTTGGCCTTGGGATATTTGGGGATCAAACTCCCTAAGTTTGAGCTGTACTGCTTCCATGTGAATGTTGCTTGCAATCATTGGCCTTGGGGTATTTGGGGATCAAACTCCCTCATTGTCCGTTGAACTAGATCATGACGCCTAATCACCTCTAATCACTAATTACCTTGACTGTACTCTGTGGATGTTAACATGCCCCCCTTCCTGTTGCTAATGCGCCCTTGAGTCAGTCGTGTTGGAGGACGTGTGTGGAGAGGATGTCTGTAGGACTGCATAGCGGTCCAGCTGTTATGGAGTGACGCGAGTGAGGTATGAGTGATATCACCAAAAATGGGTATCGTGCATATCCTCGTATGTGCGGATGTGATGTTTGTGGAGATTGTGGACACAGAGGTAGAGGCAAAGGTCCTAGAATTACGTAGGACCAACGTTAGGATTGAAGACAATCTGGTTGTTAAGATTGTGGAGGTGGTCGTCTGGAGCGGCTATGGGCAGGGAGATCATGGAGGAGTAAGAGGAGAAGGTGGTTGAAGTGGACCGCTACGATGATGGTGGGATTTGGAACTAAGCCATACGTGTCATTGAATGACTGGAGGTAGTAGCAAAATCCCTCTTGAGTCATCTCTTTAGGGAAGTTGTACTTTGGAAAGTTGTACAACATGTTGGGATCCTTCTTTTGGAGTTCTCTGAATTCAGCCCAAGTCCATCGTCGTTCCATGGGCATATATAGGGGGTGGATGCGGCGATCAATGTGGGCACTACGGTAGTACCACCAAAAATTCTCCAGCTTCAAGAAGGGGAGCCACCAATGTGGCTGTAGACCCGGCATCTACATCAGTTGTTGGTACTGGAGCATCGAGGGCCGTGAGGCTGTATCCTCCTCTTGTGAGCTTTGGATGAGCATGTCACCAGTCGTCGAAGGATTACGTGATGAATTGTTTGAGGGCACGCACCTCTAGGATTTTGTATAGATGGAGGTGGGAGCCCTCGAGTTGTTGGCGCTTCCAATGCTGCATCAGCGCACTGTCTAGCAACTCCTGAAATGACTGCAAGTCGGGGCGCCACTAGACATCTTCAGGTAGGGAGGCAGGAGGAGCGTCATCATTTGCAATGGGCATGGGCTCTAGCTTTGTTGTGCCTGTTGGCGTTGTCGCTTCAGCTGCCTATACAAAATTTGCTGCCTTGAGTAGCGTGTTGAAGGCTGAATCCAGAAGGTCGATCGGAGTTATAGAGGAGATGGAAGGGGAGGTCTCGTGCTGTGCGGTGTTTGTGTTGGAGGCATTAGAAGAATACTTGGGCAGTGTTGCCCTTGAGATTGAATTGCAGAGGCTCGTCGGCCGTAGGTCTACATCCAATCAATGTCTGCTTGCAAACTTTCGGGGGTGCAGACCCATGGTGTGAGTTCCTTGGGCTTTGCAATTTGCATCACTTCATCGTCCATTTGATAATTAAGGGACTCCGTGATGATGCGGCTCTAGGCTTGAAAATTGAGGAGGATGGGGTGGCTGGCTAGAGTCTGGAGGTCAGAGGGGCGGAGGAGAGAGAGAGAGAAGTGGGTTGGAGATCTAGCGAGAAATAGGACATGGCTAGGATGGGGCGACAGTGGTCGGGGTTACAACGGCGGGGTTACAACGGAGGATGGTTTAGAGGGTGTTAGGAGAAAGTGGTGCTGTGAGGTCTAAGTGGAAGATGAGTTTTGTGTGCGGAGTGTGTCGAAGTGCATTTGGAGGGTCTTGGGGATAGTGTGTGGTGCAAGTGTGTATGTAGCGAACTATGCGGAGACCTCCTTGTACATCCAAAACTCCTATTGCTCAGCTACAACGACCCGCTCTTTCTGTGCGATGGCTCCTACAACATCGAAACTCCGACTCTCCAACCAGGCCAACGGGCCGTGTCTAGACGCCTCTCATGTGGCTCCATCAAGCTCCAAGCTCCCTCGATGGACTACGCCTTCTCTGCCTTTGCTCCACCTATGGCCTTTGCAAGCTAGACCTACAGCAGAAGATATGCCAACAGCACACGAATACAACATCTCCTCCAAACGATCGGCTCGACAATGCGCCATAGCTCCCAGCCTCTAAATCCACAACAGAAGTCCAAAGCCACCAAGGTCACCATTGAATGACACATGGCAGATAGGATTGGTCAAGTAACTGTGGTTAAGATGCACCATGGTTAGGTTTCAGTCATGTAACTATGGGGAAGACTATCCATGGTTAGGTTTAGGGTTAGGATTGGTTAATCTGCCACATCATCTATAGTGCCACCTAAGCACATAGCCCCTTGCCAAGCACAGTTTGTAAGCAGAATATGAACTCCTATGCCACATCATAACGACCCCCTTCTTCACATAAACTTTGATAAAGCGTAACTTGCAATCCAGGAGGAATTTGCACATGCTCCAAAAAGGAAAAGTGATCGACTTTTTGAGCTCTATGCCCCTGTTAAGTCAGAATCATTGTATGCAATTAGACATTGCCAATATTGAAAGAAATCAATTGGTAAGACCTTTGCAACAAATGATAAAGCAACGCATGAATGCAAAAAGCATGCCAAATGCACAAGTGCATGAGATGACCATAGCATGAAGCATGGCATCCACACATAAAGCATCAAGGCACATGGAAGAACAAAGCATCATGCATGAAGCTACACAAGGAAGAAGGTTGCAGATTGAAGTACCAGCAGGTCAACTACATAGCATTGTCATCAATCCATGAGCCAAATGGTGACATCAATGGAATGTATTGAGAAACAAAAACCTTGCCAACCTAGCCCACACGTTTGTAAATCAAGCTTGACCACCTGAGAGTAGCTATGAAAGCAACCAGGGGAGGTATTAACATGTAAAAGCCACACTTTACCACCTTAAGTAGCAATGCAAGCACTAAGGGGAGGTGATGGAATGTAACTCACATTTGACCACCTTGCAGTAGCCAAAGGATCATGGCACCAAGGGGAGGTGTTGAGATATGGTGCCATGAGCACATAATTAAAGGCTAAGGTATGGTATAGGAAAGAATTAAAGTAGCCACCCTAGGATGTGGACTACAAGATGTGGAGATGTGGATTGAGGATATCCACAAGGAGAGATGTGGATGGGAGGATCCCACATGGTTTGACTATTCTAAAGGCTCTCTCTATATAAGAATCCTATCATGTATTGTTGATCACAAGCACATTGGAATAGATTTGCAATAGATTGAGTGTTTCCTACTTCCTGTCTCTCTCCCCATGGCTTTCCATATTTGGTTTGATCCTCCGTGATCTTTATGCTCAATAAGTGATTGATTAGGCTAGTACGATCTGCACTTTGTTAGAGGAGATCGACAACCCCAATCATCCTGCCAAAGATCACCAGCCTTAATCTGCTTAGCATCAAATAAGGCCAGGTGGCCACAATGCCCCTACAAGTCATCACTAGGATGCGAGCTAAGGCATTAGGCAAGGCAATCAAGAAGCTTGCAAGGAAGGGTAAAGGGCCCCTATCGCCTGGCCCCGAGATCCCTCCACACGCCCTAACCCAATCCAAGAAGGCCATTTGGGTAGGTGATAGCTCAGACCAGGTGCTTATCTAGGATGGTTTTGATGAGGAGACAACCACTCTTGCCACCTCCTCTGCTTTCAAACACGCTTCCATGCAAGGTTACCTTGAAGTGCCTCCCAGTTCAAAGGTAAACAATCCACCAGTGTAGGCCCAAGGCCTAGCACCCTCGCCCTCCTATAAGGAGACCTATCATGACCCGGTCTTAGAAAAGCAATACGTAAAAGATGCCTAGAACTTGGTACGAGACTACCAAGTGGAGTTTGAGCATTGATTTGAGGCAAGTTAAGGGTCAAATACTATTCATCCAGCCCACCTGATGGGCCACCGAGGGGCAAAATTGCTCATGGTGCTAGAGAGGGTGGAGGAAGAGGAGCACCTCAGCTTCGATCAGTCAGAGGCTCCAAATCTGATGCAGAAGATGTTCTAGGAAGACCCCGCACTACAAAACCTCGAGGAGAAAGGAGACCTGTACCGTTTCGAGGACCTGCTGTCCATGGGAGAAGATGCTTCATAAGAACCCTGTGATAGCGCTGGATTGGCTGCCTTCCTATCAACAGAGGTAAAAATGCCGATCGCTTCCCTACTAAGAGGAAATCCTATGGCACAATCTATCCAATTGGATGAACAGACTGCTCTTGCCTCTAGTTCCTACTAGCCCTAAGCCCAACCAATCGTTGCTAGAAAAGGGGGAGTGAAATGGGGAAAACCCACACTTGAGCAAACCCATCTGGTAGTAAAGTTAGCCGATGGGGGAATTGCTGAGCCCTTGGGAGTGCTTACTAGCATAGACATTAAGGTATTTGGATCCATGTACCCAGTGAGGTTCATAGTCATGGACTTTACGCAGTACCCAGGATATGAAGCTATCCTATGTAGGCCCTTCTTGCGAATGTCCTAACTCATGCACGACTGGTGTAATGATAACATTTACTTGTGGCATGAGGAGCAAACCATGAGAGTGGACTTGCTCACCTACAAGGCCCACCCCTTGTCAGGACATCTCTTCGCTGCAGAATCCGGCACCACCACCCAAACCATCTCCATGAAGCTATTACAACCCTGTGACAAGGAAGAGGGTGAGAAGGAGTCTGATGACTTCTAGTATGCACCTCTCCCTGAGTTGGAATTCTTGCAGAACTGGATGCACAGCTTAGCCAAGATAGATGTCCTAGAGAAAGTAGGATTTCGTCACCACTCCAGAGCTCGAGGGTTTAACCCTAGTGGTTCCCCTCAGAATGTTTAACATGCTCAAATCCTAAGAGGTAAGAAAGGGAACCGTGAGGGTAAAATCAGATCTCCATTGGCTCTCATACGTGGGGGCCATGACTGCTCACCATGAGTTCTCCTCCAACTAGGGGACCAAGACAAGTAGGGTAACCTCTCCCATTAGCTCTATAAGTGCAATGGAAGAGCCCCCTTCAAGTTTGAAACCACCTGTATCCAAAAGCATGGCTAAGGCCAAAAGGGCCATCGCTTCAATAGAAATAAGGGAGGAGACTAAAGAAAAAGAGGACCTATGTTAGGTACCAGCCCATTACAAGGCCTACACGATTGAGGATTGTGAGATCCTATACCAACAGGCGAAAAGGTCTCAGGAAGACGAATGCTCTCAAGGGTATGATGGGCCAACCTTGGTCAAGGAGGTGAACCTAGCCCCAGAAGGGCAGGACCCCCAACATGTATTCGTCGCTGACGATCTCACCCCCAATGAGGAGAATGCCTTAATAGTTCTCCTACAAGATTATAAGGACTGCATGGCGTGGAAGTACACCAACATGAAGGGAGTCCCTGCCAAAGTAGTGCAGCACACAATCCCCATGCTAGACAATGCCAGGCCAGTATGTCAACGCCCCTACCCTATGAATCCCAAATACACACTCATTAAATCCGCCTTTGCAACTGAGTGGGATGTCTATGCAGCCAGGGTGATGATATTCAAATTACTAATGCCCCTACCACCTTCCAACAGATGATGATCATGGTATTCAAAGAGTATCTGAGAAGTCTTCTTGGACAACATCTAGGTGAACTCGACATGGGATGACCACCTGAAGTACCTTAGGCTCGTCCTCGAGAACTATCACTTATACCGCATATCCCTAAATCCTCTTAAGTGCTAGTTCTAGGTTAAACATGGTGTCATTTTGGCCCACATAGTTGTGAAGAGAGTGGGAGAGAAGGAAGGAGTCTCACTTGCGGCTTTCTCACATACACAATGGGGGAATATACACAAAGGTGGAGGCTGAAAACAATTTTCCTCTTCTTAGTTGTGAAAGCCAAAAGAACTCTCTAAGTACAAAAGGAATAGGTGAACCCTATAAGTGGGTCTCAAACCAAAATCAACTAACCTAGGTGGCATACTATTTGAGCCACTAACTAGAGTACATAAAGATAGTTGTCATCCAGCTATTATTCATTGGCGGTGTACCAACCACATCTGCAGCTAACAAGTTGGTGACATAAATGCACAATGGTCACCCTGGCATATCACTAGTGGAGCTCGACATCTCAACACTCCCCCTCCAGCTCAATCCCAATTCCTGCACACCAAGCAGGTCTCTGAACTTGCACAGCTTCTCTGTGCCCAATGCCTTCATGAATATGTCAGCTACTTGATCCTCTGTGCTGACATAAACTAGATCAATAAAACCTATTAGAACCTTCTCCCACACATAGTGATAATGCACCTCAATATGCTTTGTTCTAGCATGATAGACTGGGTTATTTGCCAAGTGTATACTGCTCATGTTGTCATAATAAATGACAACTGGCCCATCTATATATTGATGCATATCATAAAGTAGCTTATGCAACCAAGCTGTGGGTTCTGGCTCATGTATCACTTTGACCATATAGGCATAGTGAATGGCTATAAATCCATCATATTTCAGCCTATCCACATGATATCTCGCTCTAGTAGACCTGCGAAAAATAGGCTCACTACCAGGTGCTCTCAAAACATCCCTTGTCTTCCTTACTCCAGGTGTAACAATAGAAGGAATACCCAACTCATCATCAAGGCTCTGTTTTGAGCCACTGGATTCACCATCCACATAACAGTGACCTGCATTCACATCAACCACAGGCTGATCTACTTTCTCTTTCCCTTTTCGTGATACTTGCATACCACTATCTACATTGCTTTGAGGAGATCCTCTTGATCTCAATTTGCTTGTCCATGGCAAAGTATTGAACCACTGCTAGAGGAGGACACTACAGGTCCACTAATATTTTGTGATTGCTGCTGTGAATTTTGTGTAGCATTACCATTTTGTGCATCTACATCATCAATCACATTTACTGGTTTATACCAACTACTCATCTCATAAGAAACAACATCTCTGCTCACTGTAAACTTACGAGTAGAAGGGTTATAGCATCTATACCCTTTCTATTGTAGAGAATAACCAATAAAGATGCACTTCTCAGCTTTTGGATCCAACTTAGATCTCAACTCATCTGGCACATGAACATAGGCAATGCAACCAAAAACTTTCAAATGAGAAATATCTAGTTTCCTACCAGTATACCTCTCCTCTGGCATCATGCCATGTATTGCTGCAATGGGAGTCCTATTCATTATGTAGACAACTGTAGCAACTGCTTCAAACCCAATAATAATCTGGCAGGTCTTTTTCATTGAGCATGGCATGAGATACCTCTTCAATATGCCTATTTTTCCTTTCTGCAAGTCCATTTTGTTGTGGGGTATGACTACATGAATATTGCTGCTTTATGCCATGCTCCTGCAGGAACCTTGCAAACTCATTTGAGAGGAACTCTCCCTCTCCATCTGACCTTAGGCATTTTATTTGCAGGCTTGTTTCTTTTTCAACCATAGCTTTAAAAGCTTTGAAATTCCCAAACACTTCACTTTTCTTTTTCATAAAATACACCCAACCTTTTTGCCTGTAGTCATCAATAAAAGTGATAAAATAATGACAGGCTCCAATAGATGCATCTTTAGTAGTCCACACGTCAGAGTGGATTAATTCCAATGGCCTTTTACTCTCTTGAACATGTCTAGGAAATGGTTTCCTTACCTGTTTTCCAAGTTTACAGGCTTCACATACCTTATGCATTTCTACAACCTGCACTTAGGCAATTATACAACAATATTTTGGGCCTACATTAATTTAAGTTGCTATACATTAACATGACCAATGCGTTTATGCCAGATATCAATATCTGCAAGTACACCGGTCCCATGTGCAAACATTGTTGCACTCAATTTAGGCATGTCTGCATCCAATGTAAACATCCTACCCTTCTTCTTCCCTTTTGCTATCAAGCGTCCTTTATTTTTCATATCCTCAACAAAGCATCCATAAGGATTAAATCTGACTTGCAAGCCTTGCTCAACCATTTGACCAACAGAAACCAGGTTCTTGGTAATATTTGGGACATGAAATACATCATACATGTATTTCTTTTTCCCATCCTGCATAGACAAAGGAAATTTACCAATTTGTACAATAGGATGTGCAGTATCATCACCAGTCTCCACAAATCCTAGTCTTTCCATTTTCCTTGCATCCTGCATCCATTCTACATGACCTGTAATGTGGTTTGACGCACCTAAGTCAACATATCATAGATCATTGCTTTCTTTTGCACTTGTCGCAGAATTGGTCATGTGCTGCACCATAAACAAATGCTCATTTCTATCATCACCCTGTCTACTAGAGGATGCAGAATTGCCTTGTTGCAATTTTCCAGTCATGATGTCACTCTACTTTTTATAGCAGTCTTTAACCATATGACCTATTTTACCACAGTAGTAGCATTCAACATTATTGTTTGCATTTTGACCTCTTTGCCATCCACCACTACCTCTTTGGCTCCCCCTGCCTCTAAAGTTACCATGTCTTCCTCCATAGGACTAGTTTTCTTGAATTTGTTGGATATTCTGATTTCTTCAATGGCCTCCAGATCCCTGCTCTACCTCTGCCTCTACCTCTTCTAGCATTTGAGTAGAAGACAGTTTCCTTTGAAGTTCCTCTTGAAGAAGATGCACCACCATTTCTCTACTCTTCAAAAGTTAAAAGAGCAATCAACTCCCCAAAATCAGGAAAAATATCACGGATGGCAATGGATGTCTAAAACTATGCATAATCCTTTCCTAGACCATTCAAGGTCACATAAACTAAATCATCTTCCACTGGTGACCCAATGGAAGCAAGTGCATCTGCAATCTTCTTCACCTTCATGTGGTAGTCATTGATGCTCATATTTTCTCTCTACACATTATGCAACTCCTACTTGAGCTGCATTTTCCTGGCTCGCGTATTTGTGCTATACATTTTTGTCAAAGTATCCCATGCCTCCTTCGGCATGCTTGCATCCTGAATATGCACAATCATAGAATCTGAAATACTGATAGATAGCCAGTACGTAACTTTTCTGGCTCTCTCATGCTAGCCTTTAAATGCCTGCAACTCCTACTGATTGGGAACATTAGGAATAACTGGTTCTTGTTCAGCTCCAGTAATGAACTCCCAATAGCCTTTTCCCTTAAGGAAATTCGTCATTCTAAACTTCCATGCTTGGAAGTTGTTCTTGTCAAGCTTTTTAGTGACTATCTGTGAAAGAGCATTAGATGCCATAATAGAACACGGCAAAAATATTCTATCACTTCAAAAAAACACAACTGTCTCACAAGGGCAAATCTGCAAAACTGACGAAAGTGGTATTTGACCACACAGTCATTTCCTAGTGATGACTTTGCATCAACAAGCAATAAGAATGATTCTGTTAGTCCCAATATCTCTGCGCATAGGCATATGATGCAATTTCTATGACAACTTTCCATCGACCTGCAGAATAGTGGTCGCACAAACAAAAACAATGTGCTTTTTTGAGTGCTTGCGAAAAACTTCCATCACCAAAATGGGCCTCGAAATGGCCTCAAATCAAAAAAATAAAGTCACCGAGGGCTTTGCCCACTGACCCACAGCATATACTGCCCTCTTGCCACACCGCGAAGGGTGTCCCAATCTAAGACAGTGCACTCTTGCACTTTCCAACTGTGCTACCTATAGAGATTTGCTCCCAAACTCGAAAAAGGAAAGCAACACTGATCCTTTTACCAAGACGCTGCGAACTTGGTTTGCTTTCTTGAGCTCCTTACCACGAACCGAGCTCTGATACCGTGTGAAGAGAGTGGGAGAGAAGGAAGGAGTCTCACTTGTGGCTTTCTCACATACACAATGGGGGAATACACACAAAAGTGGAGTTTGAAAACAGTTTTCCTCTTCTTAGTTGTGAAAGTGAAAAGAACTCTCTAAGTACAAAAGGAATAGGTGAACCCTATATGTGGGTCTCAAACCAAACTCAGCTAACCTAGGTGGCATACTAATTGAGCCACTAACTAGAGTACATAAAGATAGCTGTCATCCAGCTATTATTCATGGGTGGTGTACCAACCGCATCTGTAGCTAACAAGTTGGTGACATAGATGCACAATGGTCACCTTGGCATATCACTAGTGGAGCTCGAGGGCTTTGCCCACTGACTCACAGCATATACTGCCCTCTTGCCACACCGCGAAGGGTGTCCCAATATGAGACAGTGCACTCTTGCACTTTCCAACTGTGCTACCTATAGAGATTTGCTCCCAAACTCGAAAAAGGAAAGCAACACTGATCTTTTACCAAGACGCCACGAACTTGGTTTGCTTTCTTGAGCTCCTTACCACGAACTGAGCTTTGATACCATGTGAAGAGAGTGGGAGAGAAGGAAGGAGTCTCACTTGTGGCTTTCTCACATACACAATGGGGGAATACACACAAAAGTGGAGTTTGAAAACAGTTTTCCTCTTCTTAGTTGTGAAAGTGAAAAGAACTCTCTAAGTACAAAAGGAATAGGTGAACCCTATATGTGGGTCTCAAACCAAACTCAGCTAACCTAGGTGGCATACTAATTGAGCCACTAACTAGAGTACATAAAGATAGCTATCATCCAGCTATTATTCATGGGTGGTGTACCAACCGCATCTGCAGCTAACAAGTTGGTGACATAGATGCACAACGGTCACCTTGGCATATCACTAGTGGAGCTCGATATCTCAACGATAGTGTCTTGGAATGGAATCTCTATGGACCATAATAAAATCATACTCATCTTGGAGTTACCACGCCCCACCAATGCCAAGTGAGTCCAAGGATTTACTAGCCACATGGGCTATTTCAAGAGATTCATCTTGTTCTACGCGAACATTGCCTGCCCATTATACAACTGCTAGTATCCTTTTAGTGGACCGAGGAATGCCAAACATCCTTTGAAACCCTCAAACTAGCTCTAGCCATTGCACTGGTGTTGAGGTCACCCGATTGGAATTTAATATTCCACGTCCATATCAATGCCTCCAACTTTACCATCAGGTGTGTGTTAGCCCAACCTGGGAAGCATAATTTGGATTACCCGGGATACTTTGCGAGCCACTAACTAAACGAGGCCAAGGTTAACTACACCACAATAGAGAGGGAAGGCGTGGCCATGGTCTATGCAGTCAAGAAGTTTAGGCGTTACTTGTTGGCTAACAAGTTTGTCTTCTTCATGGACCACCAAGCATTGCTATACTTGTTCAACAAGCCCTGCATGACTGGACACATCACCCAGTGGATGTTAATCCTTTTAGAGTTTGACTTCACAGTCGTTGTACATAAACAGAAAACCCACGTTCTGGCTGACCACCCATCGAGAATCCTAGATGGTGAAGCCCCAATGGGAGTAGAAGATGATCTCCCCAATGCTTCTCTCTTCTTCCTTAACATCATCCCTGAATGGGCCGCCAAAATCAACCACTACTTGGCCAATGGATTACCCTTGGGCCAGGCCCTCAAGAAGGAGCGAGCCCGTAAACTCATTAAGGACGTAGTGCCATACCAACTGATAGCAGGCCAACTATACCGTAAGGGCCAGGATGGCATCCTTCGAAGATGTGTGTGCGAACACAAATATGTCTATGTGCTTGAAGAAGCCCACTCGAGCATTGCAGGAGGCCCATTTTGCCACTAATGTTATAGCATGTAAAGGGCTGCAAGCTGGTCTTTGGTGGCCAACACTCCACGGAGATGCGGCCAAATTCATCAAACGGTGTGACCCCTACTAGCGTATCCAAATCCCACACAAAGCGGACATGATGCCCTTGACCGAAATCCTGATTGATCAACCCTTCAAGAAGTGGGGCATCAATTTCATTGGACCCATAAGCCCAGCAGCTAAGGGGACCGGGGCCAGATACATCATCCTAGCCATCGATTACTTCACCAAGTGGATAGAAGGAAGGGCCACGGTGAAGGTCGATGCGAGATCCACCACCAAATTTTTATATGAACAAGTCATCACACGGTTTGGATGTCCATTGGAGTTAGTCAGTGAACTGAGGAACTCACTTCCTCAACGAAACGATAGCAATCCTGACTAGTGAGTTTATGATCACACACAGGAAGTCAACGCCATACTACCCTAGGGCAAATGGCTTGGCTGAGAGCTCCAATAAAACATGCTATAAGATCATCACCTGTACAGTAGAAGCCAGTCATACCAAATGGGAGCATTAGCTCATAGCAGTGTTATGGGCCTACAGAACCTCCTACAAAGTGGCCACACACTGTATCCCCTTCAGCCTAGCCTTTGAGGTGGAGGTGGTGATGCCCATGGAGAATGTAGTGCCTAGGCTTCATCTTACCATCAAGGAAAGACTTACAGAGAATGCATTAGCAGAATGGCTAATTGACCTCGAAAGGTTAGAAGAGACAAGGTTGTGTGCAGCCTACTCCCTTTGGGTAGAAAAGGCCTGGCATAAAAAGTGGTTTTCGACCGCAACCTCAAGAATAAGGACCTAGCAGAGGGAGATTTGGCACTCCTACACAACATCTGTAATACGAAACATAAGCTAAAGTACTGAGGTATGGGTCCCTACCACGTGGTTGAGATCACTCCCAAAGAGTCATGTCGAATAGCCACCCTTGATGGGATAGAAATGGATGGCTACCTTAATGGGAGAAAATTAAGAAGATACTATGGACCACTCACTCTCTCCACCCTTCAAGCCATGCATAGAGAAAAAGGACTCAAGGCCAAGGTGGCTAGGATGAAATGCTAGGCCATCAAGGAAGCCAAAGCCTATAACGCTAAGCTCCGATAGCATAAGCAAATGACACTATTTAAGGCAACCACTGAATAGGGGGAACTAACGAGTGAGCTAACAGTGAAGCCAGCTAGGTTGCTTGTTCAACTGCATGCTTCACGCATGAGCATCAAAGCACTCGTAGACCTAGGAGCAAGCCACAACTTCATCTCCCACGAGGTACATGAAAAGCTATAGGTACCCCTAACCCTCACTCTCACTTTAGTAAGAGCTATAAACAGCCAACTCATACGAACCTTGGGTTCTATGGATCTAAGGCTAACTGTTGTTCACCACATAGTGGATGTATGTGAGAGTGCTCTCAATGGAAGCAAGAACGGAAGAGGGAGAGGGAGAAACAGAGAGCCACACAAGTTTTGGTGGGTGCAGAACACCCTAATCTTCTTTTTCATTCATTTATATATGTGTTTGAGTATTGTACATAACCGAGGTAAAGGCACAGTGACCTTTAACCCCCACAACCTCCCACTTAAAGGACAATGTGCCTTTAAGGGAGAACAACCAATGAGCGTACTATCCAATGCCCATCAATACACGACAATACTCAAACCGCTGACTAGGTAGACTCTTCGTTAGCATGTCTGCAAGGTTATCATCTGTATGAACCTTGACAAGCTCTATGTGCTTGTCCTCAAGTACCTCCCTGATGAAATGGTACCTGACCTCAATGTGTTTGGTCTTTGCATGAAAGACCGAATTCCATGCTAGCTGAATAGCACTCATGGAATCACTATGCAATGTCGGTACACCTGTATGAATCCCCAAATCTCCCACCAGTCGATCAAGCCATATAGCCTCCTTGCAACCCTCTGTGGGTGCAACATACTTAGCCTCTGTGGTAGACAAAGCAATGCACTTCTGTGTGCCAGACATCCACGACACTGCACCACCTGCAAAGGTGAACACATAACCAGAAGTGGATCTCCTACTATCCACACGCCCTACATAGTCTGAATCTATGTACCCAAGTACACACATGTCTCCTCTACCAAAGCAAATGCACATCTCCTTGGTACCCTTCATGTACCTCATGATGCACTTAACTGCCTCCCAATGGCTCTTTCTTGGATTAGCCATATATTGGCTAAAAACTCCCACTGCAAATGCAAAGTTTGGTCGAGTAGCTATCATAGCATACACAAGACTCCCAACTACTGATGCATATGGAGCCTTGGCTATCATGGCCCTCTCCTCATCTGATTTCGGACTATCTGTATGACTCAGTTTCACATATGGATTCAATGGAGTACTCAATGCCTTCCCCCCCTCCATATTGAAACACTGCAATACTTTTGTAACATACTCCTTCTGTGAAAGCCAAAGGAGTTTCCTACTCCAATCACGCGTGATGCACATACCAAGAATATGACCTGCGAGTCCCAAATCCTTCATATCAAAGGCCTCATCCAACTTGTCTTTTAATGCATCTAGCTCATAAGTATTCTTGCTAGCTAATAGTATATCATCCACATATAGTGCCAGGATTATCAGGCTACTATCCTTAGCCCTTTTAATGTAGAGGCAGTTATCAATTTCACTCCTCCTAAAACCCTGGGATCGAATGAAAGCATCAAACTTCTGATACCATTCTCTAGGTGCTTGCTTAAGACCATAGAGACTCTTCTTTAGCTTGCAAACTAAATGCTCTTTGCCCTTTTCTTCAAAGCCTTCCGGCTGCACCATGTAAATTTCCTCATGCAGATCCCCATGCAAGAAAGCTGTCTTGACATCCATTTGCATAAGCTCCATATCCTTTGCTGCCACTAGTCCAAGCATGCATCTAGGTGTGGTCATCTTCATAACCGGAGAGACTGCCATGTGGGATAAATCTAAGGTTGTAAAACCTTAGAATGAAAAATGCATAACAGAGAGATGAAATCCAATACACAGAGATCTATAACTCTAAAAATACTCCACCGAATCGTGCAAGAACTGACAGGTAGGGGTTTTTGGGCGTCCGGAATGCAATGGAACATACAGTTTTAGAAATCGTGGTCTCAATCACTGGGTCCAACACATGGACTAAAAAATGTTTTTGGAAACGGAACTGTTTGTAAACTCCAACATAGAAGTTTTAGGACCTCCTAAGTCCACCGAAACTGACAGATCTACAAATGGTTGCTCCAAACTTGAGTTCCAACACCCGGGCAGAAAAACGTAGGAACTGACACATTGAGTCAGAAATCCAATGAAATGATCCCAGATTCAAGAATGAAGGTGTTTCCAAGCTCTTGAAGTGAAGTGGACACCAAAAGCAAGCAATAGTTGCCTCTACAAGTCAATATGGAGTCTCTGTTGTCGAACGGAATAGGGAAAAGCTTAAAAAACGACTTTTTTTTTATAAAAGACTTAACAGGCTCTCAAAACCACTTTGCAAAACCAAAGTGACTTTCCAAAGGTTCCTTCAAGGTCTCTGCTCACTCAGATGCAAGTAAAATCACCCACAAAGCTTCCCACATAGCTTCTCCTTCCTCCTACAAAGCTACTGAGTTTCCAGGCATTCACACACGCTTAGCTAGATCACCCGGGCTTTGATACCAGTTGAGAGTGCTCTCAACAGAAGCAAGAACGGAAGAGGGAGAGAGAGAAATAGAGAGCCACATAAGTTTTGGTGGGTGCAGAACACCCCAATCTTCTTTTTCATTCATTTATATATGTGTTTGAGTATTGTACATAACAGGGGTAAAGGCATAGTGACCTTTAACCCCCACAGTATGCTTTTATGTTCTCCCCACAGAAGCAACTGATGAACAAATTATATTGGGAAGCACCTGGCGCTACACTATGAACTGTTAGATCGATTGACGTGCCCGAATTACCTCACTCACGGTAGTAAACCTGCTGTGTGGACCAAGTCATGCTCCTTCAGTTCCACCCTCGCCGGTCCATGACAATGAAGCTACAGAAAAGGGCATGGACCAAAAGCCCCAACCATCTCCAACACCCCAACAAAAGTCCAACCCTGAAGGGAGAAGAGAGATAGCCGTAGTGGTAAACCAGTGCCATTGCCCACTCCACTGCCACTACCATCCTCCACTTAGGAAATTCGTGAACAGCAAGTATAAGAGGCTATCCCTTGTGCCCAACATCACTTCAATCAGACCCGACGCCCAGGGGAAGTCCAAGCAACACAGAAGACACCAATCGCCCCATCCATTTAAAAAAGGAGACCATACCACCAGCTCACGCTTCGAGCCTCAAGCTCCAATCCACCTCATCCACTACTACATCTCCCCAACAACTCTGTTAGTACCAAACACTTGGGCAACCGAGGCAAAAAGGTCGCTTGGATCCCGAAGACGAGGGTACAAGCTGCAAAGTTTCCGAAGGCAACAACACAATAACCTGTGTTGACCGAGATGCAGCACCACAAGAACCTACCGATGAACCAAACATAGTGGAACAGCTCCAAAGTACCAAGTACGCACTATTACTATGACTCAACACAAATATCGCCAAGGGTAGCTAGGGAGCAGCATAAGGACCGGCCCCTCCCCTGAGAGGAGTTACACAAGAACCTCCCTCTAATTCTAAAGGCAAACCCTTGAAAGTAATTGTGATCGTATCACCTCTGACAGTATCGACCCACTCACGCCAAGGTGGTGGTCTCATAAGAACCCGCTCCCCCCAAGAAAACGGACCATGCTGCAACAACTAAGACCAATGCCAATGTGCCTCTGGCGTCTAAAGTAAAATGCAAGCTGGACTCTTACTCTATGTGGCTTTTAACACGCTATGTGGTAGCACAACATCTGCCCACACTGCATTCCTCATAATCATCAAGTCCAGGTCTAGGTGAGTCAATATGGTAGGCACCTCACCTGACACACCCGCAGCCCACAAGTCACTGCCAAACATGAACACACACAGACACATCCACGGTTAGCACTAGGCGATTAGGGTTAGTACATCCATTTTTATATTTGTTCACCATCTTGCACGCTGGACCTTCACACCCCCCCCCCTCTCTTTTACTTCTTCCATAGTCAGTATCCCATCGATCGTGGCTATAGCAGTATCCCACCGATCATCACCATCGACATATCCCACCAACCGTCACCATCCTGGATCACAACGACTGTCGCCATCGACAAATCACATGGATCATCTTGCCATCCCGAATCCCGCTGGGCAATGCCATGAAATATCATGCCGATTGTTGCCAAAGAAGGATCCCCTCAACTGTCACAGTTGTGGATCCCACCGATTGTCACCATCGAAAGATCTCACCGGTCGTGGGGATGCAAAATCTATATAAAGAGGTCCTATCCTATCGGGTCATCGTCATAGCAGTTTCCTCCAGACTCTTGCAAAATTTGCCCAAAATTCTCACAGAGTCCTACCCTCTTCCACTGCCATCCAGATCAGTATGTTTATGTCCTCTTGATCTTCCTCATCCACTGACTTCCTCATCACTCAACTGCCATCACTCTTTCCAATGGATCCCAAATACGAGTTCTTTGAGGTGTTTGAATAGACTTGGGTCTCCACCCTTGCCCTATCTCACAGGCCACTGGCCCCTTAGATTCCCAAAGCACTCCTTCTGTGACAATCTGCATGCCTTCCAAGATCCCTATAGAAGATTTGCAAGGGGAAGAAGAAGTGTCCAACAGTCAGGCTACCCAGGAAGGTACAACAATAGTTGGTACACCCCCCTCAAGATCAAGCGCACCCCGGCTCCAATAACAGGTGAGTACAAGATCGTGTGCTCCCAATCACACTCACCACTTGGAGAAGCATGGCTCCAAGAATTGGATGCGTGCGTTGTGCACTCACGCTTCACTTATGAGGGTCACGACTACACCCTCCACTACCATACAGTGGCTGCCTATGGCTGCCTATGCAGCACTGAAGCAGCCAGAGGTTGAGGAGGGGATTAGAGTTGTTGGACTGGGCAGAGTGGCAGACCGCCTCCCATGCCACCTCGACATGAAATTGTTGGCAGAATTCCTCCAGGCGTACAACATCAACACCAACATTGGCATCCTACGAGATGCAACATGCGCACCCCATCACTACCACATCAATCAAGATGTGGTATGGGTAGCCTTCAGCTTGCCAGTCATCGGTGAGAAGTACTCTACAAAGAAGAAGCTGGATGCCCTCAACAAGGTCTGCCACGATGACTGCCAAAATAGCAAGGGTGGAGTCCAATTCACTGCCATTCACAAGCAAGAGGTGGAAAAACTGCTTGCAATGGCTCACCCAAGTCAAGCACATAGACCACCATTAGTTTGCCATGCCTAATATCCTACTGCGCTTGGTGGAGCCCCAAGATACAAATTGGACAGACTACTTCTGCAGCCAAATGAGGGATGATCTCAAGACACACAGGGAATTAATCGGAAACCCCATGCTGTACATGCCGGTCCTCTACTACTTACGGCAGTAGCATCCACCAATCGGCTTTGGGTTGGCCAAAAAATCCACCACAGGGCCAACGTAGTCAGAGCCCGAAGAGATAAAGGTCAAGTCCAAGCGGGGACGGAAAACACCCACCACCACTCCGGTTGGTCATGTGCAACCAGACCCAAGCCAGCTACTCGCACAATATGAAGACCGCCAGATGCAAGAATTCATGAGTCGACAACTGCGACTCCAACAGATGGATCCTCTGAACAAGGGAAAACGAGTTCAAGACAAGCCCATCCTCATCGAAGACCTCCAAGGTGATGAAACAGTCGCCATTGGCCTCCATCTAGGGGCCAAAGCCACGCCGACCATTCCCGCTGCACCCTATGTCTCAGTTTCCACAACCCCCTAGGAGACCACATCCTTCACCATCGGCACCTCTTCCTCTCCATGGGCAGGCCTAGCAGAGGCCCTACAGTTTTGCAGTGCACCCAAATATAGGGCACTAGGTGGCTATAGCCACATGTTGGCTGAGCAATTATCGAGAGCAATTATCGAGTGCAGACCTGATGGAACAACGCCTATTTGAAGCCATGGCACAGCTCCCATAGGTTGCACGCACAATTTTGTAGAGGAGGACGGAACAAGCCTCACAACTCTCAGCTAGTCTCCTTCAAGCACAACTCTCTGCACACGATAGCCAATCTGTAATGGTTGCAACCCAAGCCACAGGTCAAGCATCCGTACAAAGAGCAGAGGAGTACCGAGCCAAAGCTAAAGAGCTCGAGCTGGCCCTAACAAAGCTCAAAGATGACCTTGCCACAAGTGAATCCCTGGTCCAAACTCTCATGGACCAGGTTGACAAGGCAGAGTCTGGCCTGCGAACAACACTGGAGCAAAAGGCACAAGCACAGATGTAGTACACCTGAACACAGGAGCACCAGGAATGACAAATCCAAACTCTACAAGATCTCTTGGCACAAGAACGAGAATTTACAATGTCCCTCCAAGCAAAGAACGAATGACAGTGCACCCCCAACCAATTAGAGGAGTGAGGTTTGGAAGACTGGGCGGGTCCTTGAAGCGGAATAATATGGGAGCACTGGAGCTATGAGGCGAGAGCTTTGGCGAGTCTATGTTGAAGAAGGCATTGGCGATGGTGCTAACTACAATTTTTCAGAGTTGCTGGGAGGACGTGTCTATTGCCTCGCTCGCTGTGTGTTGGACATGTGCATTGAGCTAGGCTGAGCGTGGAAACAAAGAGTTGCTAGAGGGCGCCACTACCATTGCTCGGTGCTGCAGTCCATTCATTTTGTGTGAGGCTCGAAGCTTGTGGAAAGCAGGATAGAGAAGCCATGGAAGTCTGTGTTGATGGCCGGCTATAACAACAACTCCTAAGGTCTCTATAGGTGAACATTTGCAAGCTAGCCGAGATGTAATTATGGCTGATGTAGCATCCTTGAAATTTTGATGTTTGGCGCAAGGATAGAACATATGGCCACCACTGTAAATCTATAGCCAATCGTTCACAGTTTGCTTCACCATCTTTCAAGTTCAAGCTGCATCTTGTTGACTCCAAGATGCTATCGCACCACTTTGGGAGTTTTGTCTCCAGGGGCAAAGGAAGAGTTGAGATCTTTAGCTAGGGGAGGCTGTCGTAGAAAAGCTACTTTGCTTGATTGTAGCATTGTAGATAAGCTAGAGCCATTTCCTATGCCAGTTGCTTAGCTAGGTTGAAGTAGATGTAGATAGGCTCACAAAGCTCTCTTTTCATCTATGAACAGAAGTGTCTTTTTGGAGACTCAGCACACTCTTTCTCTCTCACAATGGGAAGACGGAAATTTCATGAACTCTTCTTCACGAAAACATTAAGAAACCAAGAAAGAACTTTCAATCTAAAACTAAAACTAACCTAGGAGAACTCATGAGCTCCTAAGGCATGCCTATAACTGATCTAGGAGACTAGACCTAAGCTCTGATACCATGACAAAGTGCAAATCGTACTAGCCTAATCAATCACTTATTGAGCATAAAGATCATGGGGGATCAAACCAAATATGGAAAGCCATCGGGAGAGAGACAGGAAGTAGGAAACACTCAATCTATTGCAAATCTATTCCAATGTGCTTATGATCAACAATACATGATAGGCTTCTTATATAGAGAGAGCCTTTAGAATAGTCAAACCATGTGGGATCCTCTCATCCACATCTCTCCTTGTGGATATCCTCAATCCACATCTCCACATCTTGTATTCCACATCCTAGGATGGCTACTTTAATTCTTTCCTATACCCTACCTTAGCCTTTAATTATGTGCTCATGGCACCATATCTCAACATCCTCGTGGGGCAGTCCTGGAATAGGTGCTCGGTCCCACACCCCACACACAAGGGTGTGGGATTGGTCATGGTGGAGCAGCAGAGGTACGATGATCAATCCCTGTATGGATAGTCCTTCAAGAAATGTGGTCCTTAGCATTTGATGTAGGACACTAAACGTTTTGAAGTACCTCGGTAGGAGCATTCACTTGCTCTATGGGGACCCTAGCAGTTGTAACATTGGATCAGGGTCTCCAAGTGATTGAGTTTAAGTCTCTTGCCCTTGCATTCATAGGAGCAGTCTGGAACACTGGGACCTGCTGAGATCCTTGGGCAAAAGGTAGTGGATAAGGGTGCCACTTCCCTCCTCATAGGGTTAGTAATCATGAGGTCCATGATATGGATCCATCTCCTCACAGTCATTGGGCACTTCCTCTACCAACACTTGATTTACTGGGGTTATACGAGGTAGCGATGGTTGCAGGCCCAATATGGGTGGTGGTAACGGAGCTGGTTAAGCCCTATACTGGCTTGTTGAACTAGCCATAGGACCACCTTGTGTGTTCAGGGGGTTAGGCAGGGCCGTTAGGGCTAATGGGGGTCTCATTTGATAAATGGGTTGGAAAAAGGACCTCGGAAATCAACATTGGGGAGGTATCATGGTTTCCCCACCTATGGTAGTGTGCGCAATAGAGTGCCAACCTTGCCCTTAAGCATGGACACTCATTGGAGGGGTGGTTGCCATTGCATACCTCACACCAGACATTGTCTCTCTATGGAAACAAGTGGGGGTATCTCGGTGCCTCCTTGGAGGTTCCTGTCCTTGACTACTGGCCTAGCTGATCTAGAAGATTAGAGGCCAACTCACTCATATCCAAGCCCTTGGGCTTGTTGATCCCCTGTTTGATCATTTCTACACTCGAAGACCTAACTGATAAAGCTATTTCTGAGGGATCTAGGGTTTTATCCAAATTTGCCTTGTCCATCATGTTGTCACATATACGGATGGCCACCTTGCTACATAGATAGAAGGAGGTAGGATTCATCATCTGAGCTGGTCGTGCAGCTTTGGGTCTGCCAATCCAATAAGGATGCAAGGCAACAATCGTTCATCGCTCATCCGCTCATACAATTCACAGCAAGCATTGAGATGCTTGATCCTGACAATGGAATCCCTTAGTGATTCCTTATGATTCTACTTTACCCCATATAATTGATTGATCAGGCTCCACTTGTGGCCACTGGGGGCGAACCCCACAATGAAGGCCTTTCTCAATGTCTCCCAGTTGATTTTCTCTTTTGGGGTGAGAGCCCTATACCATTGGCTTGCTTTGCCATCTAAGCTGAGACCAAACGCATTGGCCATTTCTAGCTCTCCACACCAAAAGCTTCACAAATTTGCTCAAATTGCTCCACATGGGAGACCGGGTCTCCTCCAAGGAACTTGGTCATTAACTTGGAGATTGCTATGGGTTTTGACTTGTCAAGGGATTCGCAATCCCTGCGGGAAACACTGGGGCGGGTGGAGGTGGTATGGTCCCCCTTCCTAGGGCATTCACAAAGATGCGCATTGCCTCATTAGTTAACACTATTTGAGAGGCTGGTGGGGGTGGCATTGCTGTGGGCCTGATGGGATGCAAGGCTGGCCTTAAGCCTAGCTTGGGTGGTGATATCCACATAGTTGTTGGTACCGGCATTGGAATAGATGTGCCAAGGCCTGCATTCATCAGTGCAACAAGTATGGATGGGAAAGGACATACTCCTAGAGGAGGTGGGTCTTGGGGCATGGGAACGTTAGTTCCATGCAATGGGTGATAAGGTGGAAATTGTAGGGCCCCATAGTTGACAAAGGTTGGTGGCACTTGGGCTATTGGGGGACTGTTAAGGCATCCCTCCTTGGAAGTTCCTAGCATCCCCTCAACCGGGGTCTTGCCTTCGGAGTTCCCTCATCCATGGATCCTCATCATCCATGTGTTCCCATTTGGGAGGTCTTGCATAGGTGGAGGGTTCTGGGTCTACGAAGGTGGTTTTTGTCTTGGTCTATGGTTCAGGAGCTGGATGTTGTGGACCACCCCTCCCTGCCGACATGCTGACAAAGGGGTTCTCCCTATTAGTTGACTTTGTTTGGCCTAAATGTCCAAACATGTTGGAGAATGTGCCTCTCAGCCTGGATGCAACTGAAGGTGCAGGGGAGTTGGGAGAGGCCACACTAGTGAATGGGTCTTCAGAAGCCCATGGGCCCTAGGGGTCTTGCATTATGTCGTCTAAGCTCTCCATCTCATTAGAGCTAGATATGTCTTCTTGTCGAGGTCCTACTAACAAGTGGAGGCTAGGAATCAAGCTTCTGGATCCTCAGCTAGGGCGAAGGGTGGACTGAAAGCACTATCTTCTAGTGTAGGATCCTTGGACAAAATCCTCCGGGACCTTAAGTGCATGTAGAATGCCTCTAACTAGGCACACTCAGGATGAACTGAGGTTCTATATTTTTTTTTCAAATTCTTGGGCTACCTTAGAGGTATCCCGATGGTCGTGGGGATAGCTCTATGGCGACGGTCATAGGGATAGGTTATCGCACCAGATGGTGGGATACTCATATAGCAATGGGCGGTGGCATAATTATAGTGACAAGAGGCAGAGTAAGCAAAATGCAATGGGAGGTGGAGTAGATGTATCATGCCAGTCGGTAGAGTAAGTCTTGCCACGTGTTTGGCGGGATGAGACATAAGTGGTTTCCCAATGAGTGTAGGGGTAAGGTTTAGACAACGGGCATAGGGATAAGGTTAAGACAACGGGCAACGGGATAAGGAGGTCGGTGGGATAATGATCAATGCGCAAGTCGATAGTATAGTTATGGCAACGGGTGTGGGGATCAAAAATAGCGATGGGCAGCGAAGTAGGTGTATCATGACAATCGATAGAATAATGAGATAGCAACAGTCGGCGGGATTGCTCTAAGGCCACGGGTTAATGGCTGCCAGCTTGGTAGGATAGCTAACTCTAACACACATTTAATCAAGGTGATGGGTTAAGCCATGGTTAGAGGTTAGGTCGGTGGGATACGGTTATCGCACCGAGTCAACGTGGTTTCATCGATGGGATACGGCTAACGCACCGGTCGACGGGATAGCTCTATGGCACGGACTCATGGGGATAGTGGAGTACTATGTCACCGACTAATTTTTTGGGATTTTTGCAGGAATTTGAGTTTTTATTCTGGTTTTGTTATGCTAGGGGGGTGTTGCACTACCTTGTCTACCTACACAATGAAAAAAAGTTGCAAGGAAAACACTTTTTGCAAGCCAAAATGCAAAATTTCTTGAAGGGTGAGTTCTAGAACACAAAACAACTTCAAAATTCAGCAAGAATCATCATTTTTGTTGTTTTTTGATGTGTTTGGTACCCTACACACTCCTTAGCAATCTCACAAACTAAGTTCCTATCAACTCAAAACACTAAAAAGCATAAAAAACAAGCTCCAAATGCTCCAAAATTACTTTCCAACAAAAAATGACAACTTTTCTACTTTTCCATCCACAACTCTCACTTCCTCACTCTCTCTTCTCCTACAACTCCACTAATAAAGCTCCAAGTTAAGCTTGAAGCATTGTGTGGGGATATTGAAGAGATGCTGATGGAGCCTCCATTCCAAGCTACTCCTTGTGAGAGCAATGCAAGGCACGACCTATCCCCATAGCACCAAACATTCTTCAACCAGACAACATCTATCACAACATTATGCCAAACCAGTAAGAGCTATTGGAAAATGCCAAAGTGAGGGATGTGGACTTGGAAAGGAGATAGTAAAATTCCTGCCAACTTAATTGGCCCCTCTTGAAACCAAGAACTCTCGCTATCTCGAGCCAAAAATGACAGATAATCTCCCAAGGTTGCATAAAATGCAACTTGCTGACCCAACAAGCACATAGATTATTACATTTAGCTTTGAAAGGTTCAAGACCCAAAACCCCTTTGGCCTTAGGCATTTGAACATACTGCCAAGGGAAAGCATGCCATTGGTCCTGCCAAAGGAAATCTGCAGTCCATTGTTCCACATGGAAGAAACCTTGCTTCAAAAATGGTAAAACCGTAGAGAGAATGTGAAACTTATTATACACCCTACTTTTACACCAATCGAGACATTGTCTCATAGACTATCCAACCTCTATAAGGCAACCCAAATAATGCAAAACTTTGCCTACTTAAACTACCAAGAATCCATACTGCTCGATCCAATTATATTGCACCAATCTTGCCTAAGTTTTTAGTTTTTTAGAAGGGATCCAACAAATTTTTAGGGGAGAAAACTCTCTTTTGTAATGTTAAATTCATAGACATCTGCTTTAGGCAAAAATGGCATGTTTTTGGTTTCTATAGCCTACACCTAATAGGGAAATGCTAATAAATGTTGCGCATTTTTTTTTCACCAAAATCACTAAACCATCTTCTATGGGATCTATGTGCAAATCATGGCTAGGCGACGCCGACTAGTTTGGGTCCCATGGTGGTGGATGCTCCTTGGGCACTATGGATTGGTTGCTCAAAAATTCTTATTTGCCCTTCTGTGACTTAGACTCCACATTATCTTTCTGGATAGGGTGGGTAGATGAGTGTGAAGAATGAAGAGTGGACATGCTTTTATTGGAGGGGACACCGTTTGTTGATTTGTGGGTAGATGAGTGTGAACCCCCGTAAATTTTCACAAGTATGTGCATTGCTGGGGCACAACATCATTGTACCTAGTTTTTGGAAGCAACAACAAAACCATGTGCATGTACATGTTCTTATGTCACCATCACACCTTCTTCAAGATTTGTCAAAAGCTTCTCCAAAGCATGCATTGACATGGCAAGGGTGGTCATGTGATAGTGCATGGGAGTGGTGGGCCAAGAGTGGGAGCGTGTTGGGCAAGGCTTGTGGGGGAAGGCTAGAGAGGGTGCCACATGGAAAGCCCTTCGCACCACTTCTTGTGTTGTTTCTTTGTTTTTTTAAAACCTCATTTTCAGGAGCTTTGTGAAGGTGACACATAGTAGACAGAAGCGTTGAGTTCTAGAGAGAGAACAATTCCAATTACATATTGTATTAGATTGTTGTATCACATTTGTGTTCCCATGCTCCCCAAAGACCCAGCCTTATACCAAAAGGTGCACATTCCATGCATTCCCATGAAGAGCTCCTTCTTCGTAACCTACAAAGAAAAATGATGCAATAAATGTTAGAGGCAAGGAAACACTAAGGATGAATGTTGAGCTAAGCACTACAACACCTATAAAAAACTCAAGCATGATGATTCTAAGTATTGGTATAATAAAAAAAGCATTGTATATGTTCATCAAGTGATGCGGGAAGCTAAGCCTAAAGTTGGACATCCATCTAGATCCAAACAAGGCCGTCCGCAAGTGTGGGGATGTTGAAGAGATGGCAATGGAACTTCCACTCCAAGTGTGGGGATGTTCAAGAGATGTTGAAGACAAGTGTGGGGATGTTGAAGAGATGCTGATGGAGCCTCCACTCCAAGCTACTCCTTGTGAGAGCAATGCAAGGCACGAGCCATCCGCAAGTGTCACTCAAGCAGCCTGTGGAGTGTTGCAATGTGTTTCCACATGAGAAAGAGGGAAGGGGGAGAGGGGAGAAGAGAGGGGAGAAGGGAGGGAGAAGGAGAAGAGAAGAGGAGGGTGAAGGGGGATGGAGTGGCAAACACAAGGGCACTACAATGGAAACAATGAATTCAAACTTGTGCAAACAACAATGAAGACCAAAGTCAACACTTTGGCCTTTTATACATGTCACCTTTTGAAGGGAGGGCCAACTCTTTTCCTTTTAGCACTCTCCTTCTCTTTACAACCAAATGCTCTTGGGCCTGTAGGGTGCCAAGGCATATTGCTATTCTTTCCATCTCTCCCTACTAGTGAAAATAGCACTTGTGTTAACCATATTAGAGCGCTTGGGACAAGCTTGGCATTAGGAAGTGTTCCTAACCGGCCCCCAAATAGCACTTGTGTTAGCCTCGCACCTCCAAGGCTTAGGTGATCTGGGGCTCAAAGTCCCTGACCACCCTCACGCCTTAAGTCATTTGGGGTCCGAAGCCCATGCATTAGGCTCAAAACCTGGAGTGGCAAGGCTTAACTTCCATGAGACACTTAATAGCAGCTTGCAACTGGAACATACAACCTGTGCACGTTGCCTATATGCTTTGGCCTCGAAATATTTGGGGATCAAACTCCCCGAGTTTGAGCTATACTCCTTCCATGGCTATTTCCATTGATGTAGACCTGAAATTTGCATGTTGCCTGCACTCTTTGTGTTAGATATCAATGCTCCACTCTCATGTAACTATGTGGGAACCATGTAACTCTACTTGTAAGCCCCCATATGAGGAGAAGGCATTTGAGTAGCTTGGTTATCTGATAGGTCCTGGTTTGGACACCAGATGGGGCTCATGTGTGGCCTGATGGCTGGACAGAGTTGGCACACTGCCAACTATTCTACATGCAAGTGCAGGAAGGCATCCCATGACTGATCGCATTGAGGGTAGACGGAGCTTTTCTCGGGGCAGCCCACTCTCGAGTTGCGAGGCCCGTTTGGAGTCCCAGATGATCCCAGATGGCTGTGGGCCAAACGAAAACCATAGGTCAGTTGCTCTATTTTATGCCACGGTTCTATCATGTGGTCGGTGGCCTATTTCAGGATCGACCCCTAGTTGACTGTTTTGGGTGGTCACCACATTGGGTCTAACCGACTATGACTAGTGGCTATATAAGAGTAAGCCCGTGAAACCCATTTCATCACTGGCTACAACAACCCTGATTCCTTAGCATCCAGCCTCCGTCCTCTACTATTTCTAGCTCGCCATCAAAGCTTCTTTCATAGGAGTGCACGGTTGGGAGGCAGTGCCATCTATTGTATCAGTTCTATAGTAATCAAATCTTTGATTCTCCATACTATCTGTTTTCTCTCTTGCGTACGAGATCTTGTTATCTGTTGAGCACAGACATTGTATTGTTTTCTTACATGGTATCAGAGCCTGGACTCTAGCAAGAAGATTTGCTAGTGTGTTTCTGTTTGCGAGCAGATTATGAGAGATGGCCCAACAGCCTACAAGACTCCGAATCCCACTGTTCGGCGAAAGTAGAAAGTTGATCAGCTCTAACTATCCACTCTGGAAGTTCAAGATGAAGACCATCCTAAGCGTATATGAGCTTTGGGACACTGCTACTGGGGTGGACATGAGGTTGGTTGCGAGACCAGATCTAGACCGGATCAGCCAATGTAGGACAACAGATAGTACCAACTGCAGATGAGATTCTCCATGGACAAGAAGAAATGCAAATGCGCTATGTTTTATTGTCTGCAGTGTAAGTGATTCCTTCATGGCATTAATTCAACATGTCACCACAGTGGAGGAGGCATGGATGGTCTTGAAAAATCAATACGAGACCACGAATCAGACACGGATTTAGAATCTGGAGACTCAACTTGCGAACGAGAAGTTGTCTGAGTCTGAAGTGGTAGAGAAGTTCATCACCAGGGTGAAGAATCTGCGCGATCAGATGACTATGATTGGCATCACCATCACCAATGAGAATCTAGCACGAAGGTGTATACGAATTCTCCCACCAAAGTACGATGGTCTTGTTATGGCGTTGAATACACAAAATAGAAATCCGCCCCTCAACTTTGAGGATTTCAACGCGATGCTTCTAGAGGAGGAGATGCATCAAAAGACAAGGACTGGAGAAGATTCAGCTTTCTACGCTGGATCAAAGAAAGGTAAGGGTAAGGACTCTGGTAACCCATCTCCTTCTGATGATAAAAAGAGAAAGAAGAAGATCAATGCTTCTATTGCAACAAGGCAGGGCACAAGCAGAATGAGTGTCGAAAGAAGATTGCAGATGAGAAGAACGGAGTAAAGAAAGAGTCCAGCAACAATGCGCAGGCAGCACTAGTAGAGCTGTTCGTAGCAATTGAGGAGATTTGCATGGAGGCAGTTCATGTACCTACAGATGAACCTTGGATCATTGACAATGGTGCATTGCACCACATGACCAGTCGGAAGGATTGGTCTACCTCTCTACAGCCGGTAGGGAATGACATCCTGATAGCAATCGGCAATGATGCAAAATGTCCAGCAAAAGGAAAAGGTACGATTGCTCTCAAGTCAAATGGAGTTGTAAAATAATTGTCCGATGTTCTTTATGTGCCAGATATCAAGAGGAACTTGTTGTCCATTTCTACAATCACGGATCGGGACCTCAAAGTTCAATTCGATAAGAATGGTGCATAGATCCCGGATCTTTAAGGAAAGGTCATTGGTAAAGGTACATGGTGCAACAACATCTACGAACTCTTAGCTTCCAGTGCTCGAGCTGATGTGAAGAACACTAAGCTGTGGCATGAGAGGTTTGGTCATCTAAACCTTAGTTCTTTGAAGGAGATGCATAAAAGTGGAATGATTACAGACCTACCAGAAATTTCAGATCTACCTGATGTATGTGAAGCTTGCATGATGGGCAAGCGGCAACCCTTTCCTAAAGAGGCCAGCAGGGCAAAGGCTCCTCTAGAGCTCATTCACACAGACCTCTGTGGAAAGATGGAGATGGAAGCTTTGGGTGGTTCCTACTACTTCATGATGCTGATCGACGACTACAGTAGAAGGATATGGATATACTTCCTGAAGACTAAAGACGAGGCTTTTAGTAAGTTCAAGGAATGGCATGTAATGGTCGAGAAAGAAACGGGGAAGAAGGTGAAGAAATTGAGATCAGACATAGGTGGAGAGTTCACATCAACTGAATTCGAGAGTTACCACAAAAGTCATGGGATCAAGAGGCAGAAACCCTCGCCTCATACATCACAGCAAAATGGAGTAGCAGAACGCAAGATGCACGTCATCTGTGAAATGGGTAGGAGTATGATGAAAGGGAAAGATTTGCCAAGACTTTCTGGGCTGAAGCATGTAACACTACAGTTTACATTCTAAATCATAGCTACACAAAAGCTATGAATGGGATGACTCCACTGCATGCCTTTTCTGGTAAGAAACCTTCAGCTACGCATTTCAGAGTTTTTGGATGTGACTGTTTTGTGCATGTCCCTGATGCTAACAGGACCAAGAAGAGCCAGAAATGTATTTTCTTGGGCTACAGTGAAGAGGCGAAGGGTTACCATCTCTATAACCCTATTACCAAGAAGGTAATAGTAAGTCGCGATGTGGTCTTCTCAAAACAGCTGCATCAATTGGAGGAGGATGCTTCCTTCCCAGACAACTAGGACCAGGATGTCCATCTAGTAACACCACCAACAGCGGACCGAACTCCCCCAATGATGCTTGGGAGGATTCAAGATAAAGAAGATGAAGAAGAGCCTATAGAACCACAACGGCAACGACCATTCCCGAAGTGGGTAAAGCAGCTTTTGGACGGCAGAGAACCTCCAGCCATTGAGGAGGAACCATCTGAACATCGCCAATCCAAGAGATTAGAGGAGCAAAGAAGAGCACAAGAACACTTGGTCAACTATGCTTTGATGACAGAAGTGATCCGTGATGATGAACCCAATGTCTTGAAGAGGCACAGGGTGATGATAGGTGGATGGAGGCTATGCAGTCGAAGTATGGCTCTATAATGAAGAACAACACTTGGGACCTTGTGGATCATCCACCAAAATGCAAGGTAATCGGCACCAAGTGGGTGTACAAGACCAAGTACAAGTCCGACGGCACGTTGGATAAGTACAAGGCTCGACTCATGGCAAAAGGATTTGCATAGGTACATGGTTTTAATTATAAGGATACTTTTGCTCCCACAACTCGACTAACCACAATTTGTAGTGTTTTAGCTTTAGCTGCCCAAGGAAGTTGGCCCGTGTTTCAGATGGATGTAAAATCCACCTTTTTGAATGGGGATCTCAAGGAGGAGGTATATGTGGAACAACCACCAGGTTTTGTGATCCCCGGTTTAGAAGGTAAAGTCTGTAAACTAAAGAAGGCACTTTACACGCTGAAACAGGCCCCACGAGCGTGGTACCAATGAATTGATGCCTACTTTCTGCAAAATGGGTTCAGGAGGAGCCCATCAGATGCAAATTTGTATATCTTTAGAGAAGGAGGCAAGTGTATGATCGTGGTCCTTTATGTGGACGACCTTGTCATAATAAGGAACCATGAAGAGAAGATCTCGCAGACAAAGCATTTGCTAGGAAGAGCGTTTAAAATGACACTGATGCATTTCTGTTTGGGGATTGAAGTTTGGTAAGAGCCGAAACAGATCTTCATTTCACAGCTGAAGTATGCTGGAGAGACATGGAAGGCATTTGGCATGGCTGAGTACAAGACAGTTAGTACCCCTATGGAGGTTGACGTGAAGCTCTCAAACGAGGATTCATCACCACTAGTGGACGGAAGCGAAGTACAAAAGGCTTGTGGGCAGTTTGATTTACTTGTGCAACACACGGCCGGACATCAGCTTTGCAACTGGTATACTAAGTAGGTTTTCCAATAAGCCCCGGGAGAACCATTGGAGGGCAGGTATGTGGGTGCTAAAATACATCAAAGGCACACTTGATTATGGCATCACCTATACCAAGGGCAACATCTTAACCGGATTCTGTGACTCGGATTAGGCAGGAGACGTGGACAGCAGGAGATCAGTGACAAGTTACTGTTTCTCACTTGGATCTGGTTGAGAGCACTCTCTTGCTAACACCCCAAGGCCAAAGTGTAAGAAAAAAATACAACGTCTGTGCTCAACAAATAACAGGATCTCGTACACAAGAGAGAAAACAGATAGTATGGAGAATTAAAAATTTGATAACTGTAGAGCTGATACAATAGATGGCACTGCCTCCCAACCGTGCACTTTTGTGAAAGAAGCTTCGATGGCGAGCAGTACAGAGGATGGAGGCTAGATACTAAGGAATCAAGGTTGCTGTAGCCAGTGATGAAATGGGCTTCACAGGCTTGCTCTTATATAGACCCAATGTGATGACTGACCCAGTCTACCCAAAACGGTCGAAAGGGGGTCGGTCCTGAAATAGGCCACCGACCACACGATAGAACCATGGCATAAAATAGAGCAACTGACCTATGGTCATCGTTTGGCCCACAGCCATCCGGGATCATCTGGGACTCCAAACGGGCCCTGCAACCTAAGAGTGGGCTGCCCTGGGAAAAGCTCCATCTACCCTCAATGCGGTCAGTCATGGGATGCCTTCCGGCACTTGCATGTAGCCTAGTTGGTAGTGTGCCAACTCTGTCCAGCCATCAAGCCACACATGAGCCCCATCTGGTGTCCAAACCAGGACCTACCGGATAACCAAGCTACTCAAATGCCTTCTCCTCATATGGGGGGCTTAGAAGTAGAGTTACCTGGTTCCTGCGTAGTTACATGAGAGTGGAGCATTGATATCTAACACCCCCCCTCAATGTCCACCTGCTAGTGAACTTACTTTTTCGGTCCAATGCCAAGTCGATGAAGATGCCTCTCTAGCAAGTCTCTTCCAAGAGCCTTTGTGAAGATGTCTGCAGCATTCTCTATAGTTGGACAGTACACCAAGTCGACCTCTCCATCCATGATGAGCTCGCGTACAAAGTGATATTGAATCTCAATGTGTTTTGTGCGAGCGTGGAACACAAGGCTCTTTGCAATCGCCATGCAACTCTAATTGTCACATGATAACTACATAGGCTTGTTCTGCACTGCACCCATGTCCCCAGAATCCTCCTCAACCACACTGCCTCACAAGAAGCAAAGCATGCTGATTTGTACTCAGCCTCGGTCAAAGAAACAGCAACTGTGGGTTGCTTCTTGCTGACCCATGACACAGCCCACGATTATCAGGCTATTATCCTTAGCTCTTTTAGTGTAGAGTGGCAGTGATCAATTTCACTCCTTCTAAAACCCTAGGACCGAATGAAAGCATCAAGCTTCTGATACCATTCTCTAGGTGCTTGCTTGAGACCATAGAGACTCTTCTTCAGCTTGCAAACTAAATGCTCTTTGCCCTTTTCTTCAAAGCCTTCCAACTGCACCATGTAAATATCCTCATGCAAATCCCCATGCAAGAAAGCTGTCTTGACATCCATCTGCATAAGCTCCATATCCTTTGATGCCACTAGTCCAAGCATGCATCTAAGTGTGGTCATCTTCACAACTGGAGAGAATATCTCATCAAAGTCCACACCCTTCTCTTGCTTGAACCCTTTAGCGACCAAACGGGCCTTGTACCTAGGCATATCATCACTTGTGACCTTCATTTTGTAGACCCATTTACATGGCAATGCTTTCTTTCCATGTGGCAAAGAAACCAAGTCCCAAGTCTTATTCTTCATAAGTGAACTCATCTCTGATTGCATAGCATACTCCCACTTGCATTGATCCTCGCGCATCATAGCCTCTCTATAGCAAGAAAGCTCCTCGCAATCAGTAGGCATCACATAGTCTACCCCTGGAACAAACTTATCAGGCGGTCTAAACACTCTAGATGATCTTCTCAAGGGCATTTCAGCTTGCTGTCCCACCTGTATATCAGCCACATTCGGCTCATCATTTCCACCAATAGATGATCCATCATCTACCCTTGATTGTATACCTATGGGAGTACTTGGTGGTACCATTTCTTGCACATTTGGTGCATGGACAGCTTGCTGTCTATCAACATATGCAGGTGGATTCACATCCTGGAAAGTGATTCTCCTCATTTCCACATCCCTCATGGGTGCCTTAAGCATCTTCTTCTCATTGAAGACTACATCATGGCTGCATATGATCTTCTTTGCTTCTGGATCCCAGAGACGATAGCCCATCTCTCCACTTTCACCATAACCCAGAAAGATGCATTTCCTAGACTTAGGATCTAGCTTCTTTCGAAGCTCTTTTGGCACATGTGCATATGCCTCACACCCAAATATACACAAATGAGAGTAAGAGGGCTTCTTGCCACTCCATGCCTCTTTAGGAATACCACCATCCAAAATCTTACTAGGTGATCTATTGATCTAGGGGAAAACATGAGATGGAAGCAAGTAGTGAAGTAGAGAAGGGTGAAGTAGGGATGATGGAAAGTGGAGGAAGAGCAGGGCAGATGGATTTAGCAACTTGATAGTCCTCAAGGGAAGTGTTTTCAAGTGGTGGGAAAAGGTTAGGTGTTATTGGATGGTAGGAGTTAACCACCAGAAAGACTTGCATTGGAAAGCATGCATTGCAACCTTTCTTGAATGGTACGATTCATCTTTTTTGTAATTGGATTTTGCTCTGGAGTATGAGGGGATGTGAGCTCCCTCTTAATCCCACGTGTATCACAGAAATGTTGAAAGTCATGAGAGAGATACTCTCCACCATTGTCAGTTCGTAGGCATTTAAGCCTTCTACCTGACTGATTCTCAACCAAGGCCAACCATTTCTAAAATACCTGGAACACATCAATCTTCCGAGCTATAGCATAAGCCCACACTTTCCTAGTTGCATCATCAATGAATGTCACATAGTATTCAGCCCCATCTAATGACCGTGTAGGCATGGGACCGCATACATCTGAATGCACTAAATCAAGCTTTTCAAACTCTTTCTTTCCCCTTCTTTTATGGGCTGATTTAGTCTGCTTCCCATAGAGACAGTGCTCACAAAATTCAAAATCAGAGAAACTCAAATGCGGTACATAACCCAAACGGCATAAGAGTTTCATTCCATTCTGGCTCATGTGCCCCAACCTGCAATGCCACAAAGAAGTGCTTGGCTGCTCGGTTATTGCGACAACATGATCGAATACCCCTGATACATGTAAGGGATACAAAGTCCCACACTTGGCACCCCTGGCCAAAAGCATAGAGCCCTTTTGAATTTTCCAACTCTGAAAGCCAAAAGTGGTGTGAAAACCAGCATCATCTAGCTGACCCACTGAAATAAGACTCTTGGTCAACTTGGGCACATGTCTCACATGTTTCAAAATAGATGCATACCCATTTGCAAGAGAAAACTTTATGTCACCTGCTCCCACTATGTCACATGCATAGTCATTTCCAAGATGCACACAACCTGTCTTTCCACTGTCATAAGTGGAGAACCATTCCCTATGGGGAATAACATGGAATGAAGCACCAGAATCCAAAATCCAATCCTGGTAATATGCATCATCTGAAGTGGTAAGCAACTCTGCAGATAAACTAGACATGAAGAGAACGTCATTGTCACTATTCTGTGTGACTGCATTGATCTCCTCAATCTTCACTTTTCCTTTGTCCTCCCTTGGACTCTCTTCCTTTTGATTTGCACCCCAATTTGCATTCTTTTTCTTATACTTTTGCTCCTTGTAGCAATCCTTTTTCAGATGGCCCTTCTTGCCACAGTGGTAACACTCAATGTTCCATGCCCTAGATTTGCTACGATACTTCCCTCTTTCTTGGGACTTCCCCTTGAACTGTGATCTACCCCTTTGCACATTTAAGGCTGCATCCTGCTTGTTGCCGTCCATAGACTTTCGTCTAATCTCCTCGGCCAACAAGCCATCATCAAATTTCAGTACTCCACCAGGTGCAGAGTTGCTAACAGCTGTACGGAAGGTATCCCATGAGGATGGCAATTAACATAAGAGAAATATTGCCATAGCCTCCATATCAAAATTCATCTTTTGAGCCTGAAGCTAGCTAAAAATAATATTGAATTCATTCAAGTGAGAAGCAATGGAGACCCCTTCCTTCATCTGCAGCTTAAACAACCTCTTCATGAGGTAAACTTTATAATTAGAGGCAGTTTCCTTTTCATAAGTGGCACATAGTTTCTTCCACAAATCTTCTGTAGTCTGCTCATTTACTACTGTGAAATAAACTGACTCTGCAAGATGAAGTCTAATAGTAGACTTTGCTAATGCATCCAACTCATTCCAATCATCCTCAAACATATTTGCAGCCTTAGCTTCAATCCCTGCCAAGGGTTTAATCTGCTTCTTTTGAATAAGCACATCCCTTATCTGTTCTTTCCACAAAGAAAATTTTGTTCCATCAAATTTTTTAATGTTGAAAAACTCCTTTTCAGACATGGAAGAGGATGCCATAATGCAAATAAAACAAAATCCCAAATGCTAGTGCATACAAGAGAGAATCACACCAAATACCAGGTGCACCCAAATGTGTATGCCACAATAGAGTGAAATATCACTGAAACTCATGTCTCAAAGCATCTGACTCATGTGTGCATATACTATGCATCCATAATCTAGCACAAAAGAAAATGCCAACTGCAATGGCAATCCAAAATGCCAATAAGTGCCAAATGACTCAGGCATAAACACCGTCCACTGGCATATGCATTAATAATATCTCATCCAAGAGAGCATAGCACTATCAGTGCATCACCTGCAATGTGTGAAAGCTGTCCCTTAGCATAAAATAGCATCCATGTGTAAAGCGTCCATAAAAATAGCATCCCACAAGGCAATTTGGGCCTATCAGCACATCCAATAAGGACCACAATGCATCCAAATGGACTATAAATCATCCACTGTAACCAAATGCACACCACGAATGAGCGCACACTGCTCAAACTGTAACCAGAGTGATCTGCATAAGGTATGCTCAAGAAATCATGGTCCCACGGTAATGACCACTATTGAAAATAGAACCTGAGATGCCTCAAAACATGGGCACCATTCCATAATCGGACTCAGCAAGAAAATTTGCAAATATCTCTCTTCTGCCGAAACTCCAAAATCCCAACCGATGAGTGAGAAATGGGAGTCAACACTTATCCACTGACATGTGGCATAAATCTAAGGTTTCAAAACCTTAGAATGAAAAATGCATAACAAAGAGACAAAATCGAATACACAGAGATCTATAACTCTGAAAATCCTCCACCGAATCGCACAAGAACTGATAGGTAGGGGTTTTTGGGTGTCTGGAACGCAATGGGACAGCGTGGTCTCAATCACTGGGTCCAACACACGGGCTGAAAAACGTTTTTTGAAACAGAGCTGTTTGTAAACTCCACCAGAGTGCGAATGATGAGCAACATAGAAGTTTTAGGACCTCCTGAGTCCACCGGAGCTGACAGATTTACAAATGGTTACTCCAAACTTGAGTTCCAACACTTGGGTAGAAAAACGTAGGAACTGACACAGTGAGTCAAAAATCCAATGAAATGACCCCATATTCAAGAATGAAGGTGTTTCCAAGCTCCTGAAGTGAAGTGGACACTAAAAGCAAGCAATAGTTGCCTCTACAAGTCAATACGGAGTCTCTGTCATCGAACGGAACAGGGAAAAGCTCAAAAAACGACTTTTTCTTTGAAACCACTTAACAGGCTCTCAAAACCACTTCACAAAGCCAAAGTGACTTTTCTAAAGGTTCCTCCAAGGTCTCTACACACTTAGATGCAAGTAAAGTCACCCACAAAGCTTCCCACAGAGCTGCTGAGCTTCAAGCATTCATGCACACTGAGCTAGACCACCCGGGCTCTGATACCAGTTGAGAGTGCTCTCAACAGAAGCAAGAACGGAAGAGGGAGAGAGAGAAACAAAGAGCCACACAAGTTTTGGTTGGTGCAGAACACCCTAATCTTCTTTTTCATTCATTTATATATGTGTTTGAGTATTGTACATAACCGGGGTAAAGGCACAATGACCTTTAACCCCCACATTAGCTGGAACCTACAATTTGTGCATGTTGCCTGGAATCCTTGGCCTTGGGATATTTGGGGATCAAACTCCCTGAGTTTGAGTTGTACTCCTTCCATGTGCACATTGCCTGGGATATTTGGGGATCAAACTCCTTGAGCTTGTCCGTTGAAGTAGATCATGAATCCTAATCACCTCCAATCACTGATTACCTGCATTTCGGTGACTATACTCTATGGATGTTAACACTTTTCATATCCCCATCTGTGTGCTTTGTCTTTCCTTTTAGGCCCATTCCCTATTTTCCTCTCCATGCTCCTCCTTGATTCTATTCAAACGTGCACTTTGATTTGGATTTGCTCCTAACCTAAAGCTCTAGGTGAGTCCTTGTTTCTCTTCACAAGCTAGCTAGATTAAGATAAATTATTTCTCATTTCTTGGTTTGATTTCTTTATTTAAAATAAGATATCACATGGTGTGATGTAGTTTGTCATGGTTTGCAAGAGAATTAGACACAGGCAACAAGATAGGAAAGTGATAAACCTGATCAAGGTACATGGAGGAGGTTGAAGACCATGTAAATCAACGCTACAATATCCAAGTGATAGCAAAAGATACTTTTGCAATGTCTATGGAGGGCGAAGCAATGCCAAGCAATATGACTCCTCACAAAGGAGCTAGCCTCGAAGGCAGCAAATACACCCATTCTAGTAGTGCCATCAAAATGACAAACACAAGCTATGGTCTCAAAATTGGTGGACAATTTTAGGTGGCAACATCAGGTCATTTGGGAGATTGTGAGGCTTGTGTCCTAAGAAACTTTACCCATATTCATTGAGTTTGTAATCTACCAACATCTTGGAATTTTCATGCCCAAGCGAGCATACTCTCTAACGAAGAGATGGGCTCGACAACATGGAAGGGTTGATACCAATGTAAACTACTCAGTGCGTTCTAACAACTTGGAGATAGGGAGTTACAAACTTTTGCAATCTCTTGCGATCTCTTCCAGATATACACAATTGAAATTTGCAAAACTTGCTAGCAGTACACATGGGTTCCATGAGCACCTTATAAAACTCTGAATAAAAAGTTTGTAACTCCCAATCTCCAAGTTGTCAAAAAGCACTGAGTAGTCTACCATGGTAAGAGAGCAACATTAGCTATGTTATTTCCCTTTGAAACAAATACAAAATGGTTTGAATGCACAATGTCAAAAGGACAAACTAGAGCTTCAACATTTGCAATTCAAACAAGACTGGAATAAATGTTAATGGTTTGTGGCCCAAGGGATGAGCATAAAATATAATGTAATGAAAGGGAAAATGTGATGCATATATGCATTGTGCAAAGATACGTGACATAATGAGTTGTGTGATTGAGCATGATTTTATTAGTTTATTTAGGAGCTAATTTAGGGGTGGTTCAAGAAGGTGGTGATGTCTTGTTTAAGACTATGTACTTGGTTATAAAATGAATACAAGGGAACATAAAGAGTTCTCCTCCTTTTTGTATTTCAACATGGTGTGGGATATGTGGCTAAACTCTCACTTGTCTCTTGTTTCCTCCCTTCCTCCTCACTCTTGCACTCTAGAGCACACTTTCTCATGCTTCTTAGGAGTTAGGAGTTGGTAGGTTATTTTTTTGCATCAACATTTGGCGATCACATCGTGACATGAATCTCATCTCCCTTAATTGTACTGGCTCACTGAGGCAAGAACTTCTACCCTTCCTAAGTTGCTCTTGTAAGGGCACCATGTTCAAGGACACGGCTACGAGTAGTTTCCAAGCAAGTAAAGCTTCAATGCTCCAGAGCAAGCCCATTCAAGGTGACTATAGCCAAGTTTTCATTCAAAGGAGTAGCACATGGTGACAAAGAGCACTCAAATGCATAAATGTTGTTGTAGAAGTTGAAGGCCTAGACCACAATTTCTAAAAGACTCCCTCAAAGTTTATGTACCTGTGTTTTGGACCATTGCTCTTTAAGCTTGACAATCAACAATAGAGGATTGACAGTGAAAGAAACCCAACCTTTTGAGTCAAGCATCCATGTCATCCTTCCCCTCTTTGGAGCTATCTATCTCTTCCAATATTTTTAGTACTTGTTTTTGCTCTTATTGTCAACATATAGTTTCTTGGGATCCTTGATTTCTCTACAGGATTCATCCCCATGCTTGAGCTGGTGGGGAGTGAGACATGTTGGGATATCTCAAGGTGTATGCCTCAAGCACACCTTGGTTTCCATGTGTGAGTGCTAGAGGCACAGTCAGGTGCCCATAAGCACAGTTAGGTGGTGGTAGAAGCCACATGGGATGATTGAGAGAATCTAGGAGCAGATTGAGGAGATGATTGTGGAACTCTGAAGTCATCAGTGATGTCAGTGAGCATGTAAGAGGTGCCTACATAAGGACCTCACTCTTCTTCATTCTATATGCAAGTATTCTGAGTTTGTGTTCACTCTATTCTTTCCTTTCAGTTTACCAACATGGTATCAGACCCCTTTGATCCCCCTTGATCCCATTTTTGCCACATCATCTTCTTCTTCTCCATCTTCTTCTTCACCATCTCTTCCCCTTCTTCCCAAATCTTGCTAAAGCCTATTCTCCTCCATTTCTCTGCCATTCTCCAAGCCCTTTCTGCTGGAGATAGATCTCGAAGGGGCAAACCTCTGCTTGCAACAAATTGAAGTATCATCACCGCTGCTCGACGACATTGCATGAAAATTGGTGACTCTCTTTCCTACGTTTTCTATGAGACTGCTTCATATTTCTCTAATCCCTTTCAGGGGAAGATTCTCCATGTCTTGAGCTATCGTGTGCTGAAAATTTGAGCAGAAATGGCTGCATATTCAAGGTGAAAATAGAGAAAAACCAGTCAAAATTGAAGAGGCAAGCTATGGCGCTCTGACGTAGATTTATGCCCCTTCTCCTTAGTGGACCTTCTGTGGTATATGAGCTTTCTTTTGCCTCAGAAACCCCCTTTTTCTTTGCTTTGGAGAGTGAGATACAAGCCCTCCAAGTTCAGTCCTTTGTTATTGACAGTTTTGACAAGGTTTTGAAAGTGATGCTACATAAGATGCTACTTTAGCATTTCTGAGTTTTTTGAAGTTTTGAATAGCATCAGTACAACTATGGCTTCAGCTTTGCTTTGAGTTGCTATATCTGGTTTTGATTGGAAAGCTTTCATTTAGCCACCTCTGTGAAGCATGTAAGAAAAAGCATCATTGATTGAAATTTGGTCACAAGTCTTTGCTACATTAAATGCTTATATTTTGAGGCCTTTCAGTTGTTATTCTAGCCTTGTAAGAGAGAAGACACTGCCCAATACCTAGGTTAGACCCTCTCATGGCTACCATATTGAATATAGATAAGTTCAATGGTAAGGGCTTCCACACATGGCAGATGAAGGTGAAATTTGCATTGATGAGAGAAAACCTCTGGGGACTTGTCAAACCGACTTCAACTTCTTCTTCTATAGCCTCCAATGCTGGAGAATCCTCAGCTCCAACACACCCAGCAAGGGATCCCACTAGAGAGGAGAAAGCATATGGTATCATTGCTCTTGCTTTAGGAGATGATTATATTCATCACATCTCTGACTTAGAGTCTCCTTCAGAAGCTTGGCAGAAGCTTGACATGATTTTTGGTGCTAGCTCTCACATCTCAAAATTATCACTTAAAATTTCTTTCTTTGAATTGAAGATGGTTAGTGGCACTCCTTTGGCTGCCCATGTCAATTACATGCGGAATCTTATGACTCAACTTGCTTCTATCAACTCTACTATCACTACAGATGATGCTATGGCAGTGTTGCTTAAGAGTGTGCCTGAAGATTATGATCATATTGTTACCACTTTGAAAAATCTTCCTAATCCTAATCTTGAAGGTATTATCTTTGCTCTCCAAGAAGAAGAAAGGCACATGGAGCTCAAGAAAGGCAATGACACAACTTATGCTATAAAAGTCTAGAAGGGCAACTTTTCACCTTGCAATCATTGTGGGAAGACTAATCACCTCTCAAAAGACTGCTTCAAAATCAATCCATGCAAACATTGTGGCAAAAACAATCATCATGAGAAGTTTTGCAGAGCCAAAAAGGAAGCAACCTCAAAGACAGAAAATGCCAATCTACTTTCAGTTGATGTGCCTCCACAAGATGAGGCATCCTTTGAAGATTATGTTTTTTAAATCATCTCTATGTATGCTCCAAATCTCTCTTTTTATGTTGAGTCAAGGTACTCAGCCTGGATAGTCCTCCAAAATGAATGAAATAAATTATTATGTTTTGTGTGTTTTGTAAACACCTCTGGTCACCTTATGATGTAGGCCATGTGTATGTGTTTTGCTCCATGGTACCTCCTGCAAACATAGCGTGCATGTACATGCAGGGGAGATAACCATTGGAAGGTCTTTTGTATCCCTTTTGTTTACCTTACACCCATGGGAACCCTTGCTAGCTTGAGATCGTAGCCATTGATAGATCCATGACCACCATGAGATGGCATGAGACACCTTGTGCTAGCTGTATTCTTGACATATCCTGAGGCATTCCCTTGAGGGGGGGTTTGTTGGGATATCTCAAGGTGTATGCCTCAGGCACACCTTGGTTTCTATGTGTGAGTGCTAGAGGCACAGTAGGTGCCCATAAGCATAGTTAGGTGGTGGTAGAAGCCACATAGGATGATTGAGAGAATCTAGGAGCAGATTGAGGAGATGATTGTGGAGCTCTAAAGTCATCAGTGATGTCAGTGAGCATGTAAGAGGTGCCTACATAAGGACCTCACTCTTCTTCATTCTATATGCAAGTATTCTAAGTTTGTGTTCACTCTATTCTTTCCTTTTAGTTTACCAACAAGGCAGTCGCTTCTACTCTATGGATAGGGAGGCTTTGCCAATAGGGAACTCTGTGAGCAGAAGAACTACAAAGAGCCACAGTTGCTCTCAAGGCAATGCGCTAGTAGAAAGCCGCGGGCTCTTGGAATTCATATGCTTTTTTTTTTGCCTCATGTCCAATTCAAATAGGCAATCCCCTTATGGGGGATGAATAGTTTCCTCATGGGAAGCATCTTCTTTCACCATCTATGGCTCCTCAATCAAAAGGGCCTTCTTTTCAAGCAAGGCCGGCCATCTATAATGCTGGAAGGACTCAATTTCTCTATACGTGGAAGTTTCTAAGGCTCACCTCTACAATTTCTTTTTCTAGAATGTCCCTATCTGCTCTTGCACACCTTCCTCATGCTAATATAAAAGGCTTCAAGACTCACAACAACTATGCTAACAATAACAATGAGAGCCATCTAGAATTTAAGAAACATGAACTCTTACATGATGTAGACACCAACTCTAGGAAATAGGTTGTATGGTCAGGAATCGTATGGTAGCAAAAGCTTGTAGAAATGAGTGGCCGATGAACGATTCCCCGCATGCAAGGTAGGCTGCTTCTTATCTTTACCAGTAGACTGGGGCGCAAAGACTCTACATATGGCGCCCCCCACCGAGCAATGATCTTCTAGGAAGTGGAAGATTGTAATAAAGAAGGCCAGCAACAACATGTGTGAGAGAAAGGAATGATGAATAGGAGACACATTCCAACGGGTTGTGAGCTAGTCAGTGCTTTTGTGCAGATTGTCCAGTGAAAGGCAGAGGAGTTGTCTGCCGTGCTTTGTTTGTACTTACTTTTCCATCAAAGCAGCAAGTAGAGAGAGAGAGAGAGAGAGAGAGAGAGAGAGAGAGAGAGAGAGAGAGAGAGAGAGCATGAGAGGGTAGATTGTTGAAGAGAGTGAGAGTGGAGACAAGAGTATGAGATTGACGAGAGACTTGATGATTTTTCATGGAGGCATTATTTTTGGACTCTATTGATGACAGGATTTTTGGATCATGTGAAGGCAACATTTTATACATCTTTTTGCTAAGCTCAATTTTTAATACAATATGTAACCTTGGGACTCTATAGTTTTTTGTCTCCACTGCTTAATCTTGGAGTATAGTCCATAAGCATGCTATAATTCACAAACAATCTTTTCTATATTCACAAAGTAAAACAAGGTGGGGATCCCACTATGGCCCTGCCTTTTGGAGTGTCATTATAAGTCCAAGTGTAAGTAGCTCGATAAATATTTTGAATAACTTGTGAAAGGAAACGATACATGTAAATTGGAAGGAAAGGAAAAGAGAAAAAGCAAGTGAAGGTGAAGGAATATCAGGAAAGGTAGATGAGTGAAAGAGATGAGAGAAAAGAGGTGAAAAGGTGTATGTGTGTGTGTGTGTGTGTGTGGTGGATGGGCCATTAAACAAAAGTGGGGACATGCCTATTTTGGCAAGAGTAATATAAATGTGGTGTCATACAAGAGACAAAGAGAGTCTCCACCTTTAGAGAGAAATACCTAACAAAAGACAAAAGCTTTAGGATAAAAGACAAAAACATTTAGGACCTCCATAAGAAACCAAAACCTTAAACCCTAAACACATAAGAAGCCCTTAAACTTCTACTAACCCATTTTTAAGCCTCATACTAACCATAATTTGCAAGGTCAAATTGACCAAATGAACTAACTTCAAAACTATGGCCCTTGATTAGCAACTCGCTAACCATCATCCCTTAGGACCCTTGCAGGGCCAAAAAGATTACAAAAGAGAAATCACTAGCCCATGGATAAGGCCACACTCGGTATTGTCCGTGACTTCTGCTAGAAACTAGATAGTCCTCCTAATGTCAGTTAATATCTCTTGGATGGCTATAACATCCAGCCAAAGCCTACAAAAAACTATCATGTTCATAGAATCCCATATATGGCATATGACCTAGAGCACAGATAAGTTGCCAAACTACATATGATGCATCCATGTCCCTTCCTTTATACCCCTAAACTTCCATCTTCTATGATGTCTTAAAGGATACCTTGACACTGTCTAGCTAGTATAAGACACTTCTCCATACCCTTTGCACTGCTAGTTTAAGACACTTATAGTTAAACACATGTGATTTGACATACAGCCAAGAAAAATATGACAAACAATAACATCATACACAACGCACATGGAATAAAAATAAGTGTATATCAATAAACATAGAGGTTGCCTCAAAAAGATAACAATGGACACCATAGGAGGAAATCCATCTCCACTGTATAGGAACCTGATAGTTCAGTCTTTATAGCTAATAGAATTTTAGATGTTGCTCCCGCATTGCATTTTGTGGGGAGCAGTAGGCAATTTATAAGGGTTGATCACGTTTTGGACATCCAATCCTGCTACTAAAAGTGTAGGCAAAGGTGGAGCTACCAAAATAGGTCAGAGAGGAGGTCCTATCGGAGAAAATTGTGCCTGAAGTGGATATCCACGCATGCTCAAAGAGTTTCATAGTCCTATATATGGCGACACAGACCATCCTCTTTGGACCAGATCCTGCTACTGAAAGAGTAGGATCATGTGAAGCCAAAGCATGTCGGCTGGGGGAGACAAAGGCAATGAGCTAATCCTCCCTACTTCTGTGATGCATAGGCCTATCAACTGGGTTGGATGTTGGAGGTGCCTCCATTGATGTCCTCCGGGCCGTCGAAAAACTTCATCCATCAACTACTTCCTCACCCTTATTTTGGTTGGCGGCAATGGTAGGGGTAACAATAGCAATTGATATATCTTTGAGATCCTCACTACCCCAACAAGCAAGTGTTAGTAACTTCATCTCGAATGAATCCAACTTGCACCAACCCAATGGCAATAACCCGCAAGCCCTTACATAATCAGGTAAAGTTACAAACCAACCCAAACAACCTCACCTTCATTGGTGGCGATAGGCCGATCTATTTTCGTCACACATATGAATGGCCAAGGGACTAGCTCGGTGGTTGAACATGTGGGTGAGTGTGGGGTGTGTGTGTTTTTGACACCAAATAGGGTGCCCTATGCCTACCAGTCCAAGGCAATCTACCCACTAGGGACTAGGTGAGGGTCTACCTCCTCCAAAACATTCATATTTCTACTACCAGACCTCGTCATCAATTACCTCCTCCATTAGCACCCTATCATTGCTTGCACCTCTTCCTACCAGACCAACAATGATCTCCCTATTAAAGTGCCATCATTGGGAGGAGGACCTATCAGCTCGGGTGAAAAGAGAGTGAGAAGGCTAGGTTCAAATAACTCTCTTCCTATTTAAGTGTAGCGGAGAGACAATTAAGAAAACATTCCACAATCTAGCCTCGAACCTTCCAATAGCTAGTGTTTTGTGTGAGAGATGGCCTACCCCAAAACCTTCCAGGCACTATTTTTCTATCTGGCATCCCTTTTTGGATAGACTTAATGGCACCTAGAGAAGCGAGAGGAATCAAGCTACAAAGAGGACATGCTTTGAAACTGGGTCTGTGACATGTAGCATGAAGAGGGTGAATATTCCTTCATTACATTGATGCAACTGTGAGGCTTATAACATACATTTTTGTGTAGGGCATGGCTAACACTCAGAGATGTATTGACCACCAAAGCACGGGCAAGGAATACGGTGCACATAAGGAGGAGTTATTGTGGCCATATAAGGCTGCAGAGAGCAGTAAGCAAATGGTGGTAAGAGTGTGCAATGAGGTCTATGAACAGTGCAGCAGATTGGCGATGTGAGCTATCAAACACTTGTTATCATGAGCTTTCTGGGATAGTGGGGAGTTTTGAATATCCATGAGATGGAGGTTAATGAGTAGGGATGTTTGTAGGTTTTGCTGCCCCATGGGCATGTTTTTGGTTGTAAGGTGTTTTTGTGGGCCTGACCACCCATTCAATGTAGGCAAATTGTATTTGTGCATCAAGGGATTGGCACGTTTTTTACAATTGAAATTGTATTTAAACGTGTGGAGTTATCTTTTAATGCATGTTTTTAGTTAGATTTACTTCCAGGTCTATGTTACCTTCAGAACTCCCAAATCAACTTTGCATAAACTAAAACAACAAGGTGAATGATAAGAATATCATTCAAAAGGCCTCTTTGAAAAGAGATATGGTGAATCTGGGGTACAAACCAAGCATAGGGATAGAGAAATAGGGAATAGAGATATTAACAGATGAAGATAAACTACAAAGTCGATATACAACACTGCTGGTTCAGGCATGCAAACATGCATTGCATGTTGATGTGTCACCTGCATGCCAATGATAGTGCATCAAAGGGTGGGCTTCAACCTTCCTTCCATAAGTTCCTTAAGGTTAAATGGTGGCCACATCATTTGCATGTCAGTAGGTTATGATTTATGAACTTATCGATTATCAGTGGTTCTCAGGTTAATTTTTATATGCTTTTTCAATGTTGTTATAATGTCCACATGTCACAAGGTTAATGTTTAAACACATATCAAACACAAAGCTAATAATATTATCACTTAGGGTTTAGAGTACTAGCAAGCACCACAAAATCTTAAGAAAGATATTTGTATTTCTACTGCCAGTCTTCTCATCAGCAATCACCTCCTCCAAGAGTATTCCACGTCTTGTGTACATCTCCTTATAGCGCAGCAAGTAACTCTCCATTTTGATCTACGCATCCCTCGGGACTGCGACAATATTGCTAGCATGCAATCTAAGTATACCAATGCCTTGTGTACATCTCCTTGTAGCACAACAAGTAAGTCCTCCAATTATTCCATATTGATCTGCACATCCTCAGGATTGTGGATCTATGGAGCATCATGCAGAGTCACTCTGGGGCATTGTACCGTACCATGAAGGACCAAATGCGAGTGTGGGTGGTGGGGATTATAGGAGTTTCTGAAGTGAATGCGGTTAGTTCTGCGGGTATACACATGGTAGATATTGGTTGAAAAAGCTCACCAAAATTCTTAGAGTACCCTAAAAACTCATGAAAAAAATCTAACCAGAAGATTTTCCCCATGTATGTCATTCTGCTGGGTATATGGTATAGTTATATCCATGTTAATGAATTGCATTGCTTTGTTTTGACTAACAACTACATTGGCTAGATAATACTGGATCTCTTCCTCAATGGGCGATCATATCCTAATGACGTTCAAGAATTCAATATATGTTGGATCTTTAAGGTGTCACCTTAATGTGCAGAGGAAGGAAAAGATTGTAATTTCCTAGAAACCTAAGTTAACATAAAGTAATGTGCTTTTTGACAATACTTATCTCTCCGACCTTGCATTTGTGGATTAGGGGGAATTGTGCCATATTCTTGAATAGGAGCATCTTCTTTTTTTTCAAATAGCTACAAGATTGTCTAATTGTAAGTTTTGCATTGAAATCTAATGACCATGTTCACCATTTGGCATGCCTGTTGAGATATCGAGCTCTAACTCGCGATATGCCAGGGTGACCGTTGTGCATTTATGTCACCGACTTGTTAGCTGCAGATGCAATTGGTACACCACCCACGAATAGTAGCTGGATGGCAGCTATCCTTATCTACTCTAGTTCGTGGCTCAGTTAGTATGCCACCTTAGTTAGTTGAGTTTGGTTTGAGACCCACATATAGGGTTCTTCTATTTCTTTGTACCAGAGTTCTTTTGGCTTTCACAACTAAGAAGAGGAAAATTGTTTTCAGCCTCCACCTGTGTGTGTATTCCCCCATTGTGTATGTGAGAAAGCCGCAAGTGAGACTCCTTCCCTCTCTCCCACTATCTTCACATGGTATCAGAGCCTTGTTCATGGTAAGGAGCTCAAGAAAGCAAACCAAGTTCACGGTGTCCTGGTAAGAGGACCAGTGTTTCTTTCCTTTTTCGAGTTTGGGAGCAAATCTCTACAGGTAGCACAGCCAAAAGTGTAAGAGTGCACTGTCTTAGATTGAGACGCCCTTCGTGGTGTGGCAAGAGGGTAGTATATGCTGCGGGATACAGCCATTTCGAGGCCCGTTTTGAAGGTGGAAGTTCTTCGCAGGCACTTAGAAAAAGGCCGTGTTTTTGCTGTGCGACCACTGCTCTGTTGGTCAGTGAAAAGTTGCCGTAGAAATTGCATCGTATGCCTGCGTGCAGAGATATTGGGAGTTGCAGAATCATGCTTGTTGCCTGTTGATGCAAAATCATCACTAGGAAGTGACTGTGTGGTCAAATACCACTTTCGTCAGTTTTGCAGATCTGCCCGTGTGAGGGAAAAGCTATGTTTTTTTGCAATGTTCTGAAATGGCGTTTGATTCTCTTTCACAGATTGTCTCACTGAAAAGCTTGACAAGAACAACTTCTAGGCATGGAAGTTTAGAATGACGAATTTCCTTATGGGAAAAGGCTATTGGGAGTTCATTACAGGAAATGAAGAAGAACCAGTTCTTCCTTATGTTCCCAATCAACAGGAAATGCATGCATTTAAAGGATGGCATGAGAGAGCCAGAAAAGTTATGTACTGGCTGTCTATCATTATTTCGGATTCTATGATTGTGCATATTCAGGATGCAAGTACGCCAAAGGAGGCATGGGATACTTTGGCAAAAATGTACAGCACAAATACGCAAGCCAGGAAAATGCAGCTCAAACAAGAGTTGCACAATGTGCAGAGAGGAAATATGAGCATCAATGACTACCACATGAAGGTGAATAAAATTGCAGATGCACTTGCTTCCATTGGGTCGCCAGTGGAAGATGATGATCTAGTTTCTGTGACCTTGAATGGTCTAGGAAAGGATTATGCACAGTTCTGGACATCCATTGCCGTCCGTGAAAAATTTCCTGATTTTGAATAGTTGTTTGCTCTTCTAATTTCTGAAGAGCAGAGAAATGGGGGTGCATCTTCCTTAGGAGGAACTTCAAAAGAAACTTTCTTCTACTCAAATGCTGGAAGAGGTAGAGGCAGAGGTAGAGGAGGCCGATCTGTAGGCCGTGGGAGAAATCAGAATATGCAGCAAACTCAAGAAAACCAGTCCTATGGAGGAGGACATGGTAACTCTAGAGGCAGGGGGAGCCAAAGAGGCCATGGTGGATGGCAGAGAGGCCAAAATGCAAACAACAATGTTGAATGCTACTACTGTGGTAAAATGGGTCATATGGCTAAGGACTACTACAAAAAGCAAAATGACATTATGAATGGAAAATTGCAGCAAGGCAATTATGCATCTTCTAATAGACAGGGTGATGACAGAAATGAGCATCTATTTATGGTGCAGCACATGACCAATTCTGTGACAAGTGCAGAAGAACGAAATGATGTGTGGTATGTTGACTCAGGTCCGTCAAACCACATGACAGGTCATGCAGAATGGATGCAGGATGCAAGGAAAATGGAAAAACCACAATTTGTGGGGACTAGTGATGATACTGCACATCCTATTGTGCAGATTCGTAAAATTCCTTTGTCTATGCAGGATGGGAAAAAGAAATACCTGTCTGATGTATTTCATGTCCCGAACATCACCAAGAACCTGGTTTCTGTTGGTCAAATGGTTAAGCAGGGCTTGCAGGTCAGATTTAATCCTCATGGATGCTTTGTTGAGGATATGAAAAATAACGGTCGCTTGATAGCAAAAGGGCAGGATGTTTACGTTGGATGCGGACATGCCTGAATTGAGTGCAGCAATGTTTGCACATGGGACCGGTGTAGTTGCAAATATTGATATCTGGCATAAACGCATTGGTCATGTTAATGTACAGCGACTTAAATCAATGCAAGCCCAAAATATTGTTGTAGGATTGCCTAAATTCAAGGTTGCAGAAATGCATAAGGTTTGTGAAGCCTGTCAATTTGGAAAAGAGGCAAGGAAACCATTTCCTAGGCATGTAGCAATATTCATGCAGTCATACCCCACAGCAAAATGGACTTGCAGAAAGGAAAAACAGGCATATTGGAGAGGTATCTCGGGCCATGCTAAATGAAAAAGATCTACCAGATTATTATTGGGCTGAAGCAGTTGCTACAACAGTTTACATAATAATGAACAGGACTCCCACTGCAGCAATACATGGCATGACGCTAGAGGAGATGTATACTGGTAGAAAACCAGACATTTCTCATTTTAAAATTTTTGGTTGCATTGCCTATGTTCATGTGCCAGATGAGTTGAGGTCCAAGTTGGATCCAAAAGCTGAGAAGTGCATCTTTATTGGTTATTCTCTGCAGCAAAAAGGGTATAAATGCTATAACCCTTCTACTCGTAAGTTTACAGAGAGCAGAGATGTTGTTTTTTATGAGATGAGCAGCTGGTATAAACTAGTAAATGTGATGATTGATGTAGATCCAAAAAATGGTAATGTTGCACAAAATTCACAGCAGCAATCACAAAATATTAGTGGACCTGTAGTGTCCTCTAGCAGTGGTTCACATACTTTGCCATGGATAGGCAGATTGAGATCAGGAGAATCTCCTCAAAGCAATGCAGATAGTGGTATGCAGGTATCACAAAAAGGAAAAGAGAAGTAAATCAGCCCATGTTTGATGTGAATGCAAGTCACTCTTATGTGGATGGTGAATCTAGTGGCTCAGAACAGAGCATTGATGATGAGTTGGGTATTCCTTCTGTTGTTACACCTGGAGTAAGGAAGACTAGGGATGTTTTGAGAGCAGCTGAAGTGAGCCTATTTTGCGCAGGTCTACCAGAGCTAGGTATCCTGTGGATAGGCTGAAATATGATGGATTTACAGCCATTCACTATGCCTATATGGTCAAAGTGATACAGGAACCAGAACCCACTTCTTTTGAGCAAGCCATGGGAAATGAAAAATGGGAGAAAGCCATGGATGAAGAAATGGATGCCTTGGAAGCAAATGCTACATGGGAATTGGTGCCTTTGCCTAAAGACAAGAATGCAATTGGCTATAAGTGGGTTTATAAGATCAAGCACAATGCAGATGGTTTTGTGAATAGATACAAGGCAAGATTAGTTGTCAAGGGGTATGCACAGACATATGGCATTGATTATGAAGAAACATTCAGTCCAGTTGCAAGGATGGCAACTGTAAGAGCAGTCATTGCTATGGCTGCATCAAAGGGATGGTCTTTACATCAGATGGATGTAAATAATGCCTTCTTGCATGGTGATTTGCAAGAAGAGGTCTTTATGGAGCAGCCACCAGGTTATGTTCATGCTATTCATCCTGAGTTTGTTTGCAGGGTTGAAGAAAGCCTTGTATGGCTTGAAGCAAGCACCTAGAGCATGGTCTGACAAGATAGGACAGTATCTTGTCACTATTGGCTTTCAGATTTCCAAGGCAGATTTCTCACTCTATGTGAGAAAAATAGAGAAAGGTATGATGCTGCTTGTCATTTCTGTTGATGATTTGATCATCACAGGTGATAGTGATGAAGATATCCTTTATGTGAAAATGTTATTGAAGCACAAGTTTGAGATGAAGGATTTGGGAGAGCTGCGTTATTTCTTGGGCATTGAGGTGATTAGATCACCAAGTGGGATACAACTCTTGCAGAGGTAGTATGGATTGGATATGCTGTCCAAATATGGGATGACAGGCTGTAAGCCTATTTCAGTTCCTTTGGAGTAGAATGTGAAGCTGAGCACAGATGCAAGTGAGCTTTTGGAAGACCCTACTATGTACATATGCATAGTAGGAAGTCTGATTTATATGACTATTACCAGGCCAGATTTAAGCTATGCTATTGGATTGGTAAGTCAATTTATGCAGGCTCCAAGGAAACCGCATTTGGATGCGGCTAGCATACTCAGGTATGTGAAGTCCACATTGCAGTGTGGACTATTTTATGAGGCTGGGGTTCAGATACAGTTGCATGGATACACTGATGTTGATTGGGCTGGTAGTACTTCTAATAGACAATCTACTAGTGGATATGTGTTCTCTTTTGGGAGTGTTGCAGTCACCTGGAGCAGCAAGAAATAGCCTACAGTTGCCTTGTCAAGCACAGAGGCTAAGTAAAGGGGTGCATCAATGGCTGCATGTGAGGTAGCTTGGTTGCATAAGCTACTTTATGATATGCATCAATCTACAGATGGGCCAGTTGTCATTTATTATGACAACATGAGTAGTATACACTTGGCAAATAACCCGGTCTATCATGCTAGAACAAAGCACATTGAGATGCATTATCACTATGTGCGGGAGAAGGTTTTACTAGGTCTTATTGATCTAGTTTATGTCAACACAGAGGATCAGGTAGCTGACATATTCACGAAGGCATTGGGCGTAGAGAAGCTGCGCAAGTTCAAAGACCTACTTGGTGTCAAGAATTGGGACTGAGCTCGAGGGGGAGTGTTGATATATTGAGCTCCACTCGCGATATGCCAGGGTGACTGTTGTGCATTTATGTCACTGACTTGTTAGCTGCAGATGCAGTTGGTACACCGCCCACGAATAATAGCTATATGACAGCTATCCTTCGTGGCTCAGTTAGTATGCCACCTTAGTTAGTTGAGTTTGGTTTGAGACCCGCATATAGGATTCTTCTATTTCTTTGTACAAGAGTTCTTTTGGCTTTCACAACTAAGAAGAGGAAAACTATTTTCAGCCTCCACCTGTGTGTGTATTCCCCCATTGTGTATGTGAGAAAGCCGCAAGTGAGACTCCTTCCCTCTCTCCCACTATCTTCACAATGCCATCATTCAAATTTCATCAATTATGATGAAATTTGTGTTTTGCAACACACTTGTCTATACTACTATGGATGCATGGGATGTGAAGACCTTGTCGCCAATGAGATGATTGGATACTCATCGGAGCTTGGATGAGGGCCTTGGATCTTGCACTAGCACATGGTATGGGTGATGGAGTGAGTGGTCAATCAAGCACTAAAAAAGACTGGTGCTTTTCTAAAAAGACTACAAGTAAGAAGCGCTTTGCACAACCATAGACCAAAAGAGTGGGCCACAAGGAAAGGAAACTAAAAGGATGGCTCTCAATGGTGGAGATAAAAGGAGCCAATCGATGGCCAAGAATTTGCATGGAAAAGGAAGGACGTGGGTTAATGGAACTACTGGTTGGATCTCTATAAGGAGGGTGGACGGCTTTGGTTTAGATCATCTTCTTGCTCATCTCAGGTCAAAGAGAGCAGTTGCTCAGAGATTTCATGAGCTTTGGCTCATTTTTAGTTCTTGTTAAAGGCGCCATCATTTATGTGGATGGTTTCATGAGCTTATGCTTGTTGCAGAGGAGTTTTGGCTTGATTCTGTGGAGTTTGGGTTGCGCCATCTATAGTGTGGGTGGCCAATATAATAGAGAAGGTTTATGTTGATTCTTGAAGTTCGTGGACAATATATCTATCAAGTGAATATAGTGGATCAGCTTCATGCTGAGTCCCTTTAATGGTTGTGTGGGATGAACTGATCGCGTCATAGTTCAGGAATGATAGCAGGTTCATAGAATACAAAGAATCATATGGCTGTAGTAGCAAGATGAGGATCTTTGGCTGGCTCTTGGCGACAATGCATGGTTCCATTGTAGGCTTGTTTGATAGCATTGTGCATGGTTGAGCAAGAGTTAGTGGATGTTTGATGGGATCGTGGATGCTCGCAATGGCTGATTGAGTGTTGCAGTAAATCATGAAAGAGGCCACCTTACAGTGCCATCTAAGGTTCGAGGCCTTCTGGTTGTTCCAGTAGAGGCATCCTTGATCAATCTCAAAGATAAAAGGAGATCAACAAAGGAAGAGCTGCGCCACTATTTTGCGGAGACAGTTGATCATCAGATGCAAATTTTCTCATGCTATAGGTTCATTAGTTGAGGTGCTAGGAGTTCGTGGAAGCTCTTCAGACCAGTGCAACCATGAGAATAATCAGGCAATTTCGCATCATGCATTTTCTAAATCCTCGTGAGCTATTGTTCGTGAATTCATTGGCGCTTCTCTCCAACATAGTAGAGTGGGAGTCTGTGTAACAACACTACCCGATAACACTCAATCGACCATGAGAAGCTTTACGTGGATCAGCTATGGGTGTCAGATCAAATGATGAACTTCATTAAGGCTTTCTAAATTTCTAGCATAGTAGCTAGAGTTCTGGACAGGAAGGAAAGAGATAGTATTGTTTTGATATAAGCGGCCAATTGATCAAAACACTTGAAGCATCTGTTAAGGCCAGCTGCGAGAGGAATTGGGGAAGGTGAGTGCGGAAGGAAGAGGGTACCTCTTCATGCTCGGGGTCTGCTTGAGTTGAGGGTTGGCATGTCATTGGTGGCCATTTGAAGGCTTGTGGTCTAAGTGGATAAGAAATGCCATTTATCTGAAGATTGTGTGGATTTGTAAGGCCAAGTAGGGAATTGATGTGAAGATCCAAGGTTCCATGCAAGTTGTTTTGGCATCCAATCAGTCATTTCGGTAAGCAAAGTCTATCTGATCCTACAGGGGATTCTATCTACGAGTTCATGGTTACTTGGAGGTTGTGATCTCTATACGCTTCATTTCTAAATTTTCTACAGTTATCGGTGGCTATCAGTATATGGTATCTCTCAACGTTTTCCCAGATCATGGTGTTTTGAGTTCATCTTGGGATTGTGTTTCCTCTCGATGTGTTTGCAAACGTGACTATTCATCCAGCTATAAAGGCATTTCAGTGTAGCTCTACTAGTCTCATCCCCGTCTTTAAACATGTTGTCGGGAACTCATAGGTTCTTGACCCCTCTTTTTTAGGAGACTTTCTTTACATTGTATTGAGATGGTCCCATGGGTCATTTTTTGCCCCCCGTGGAAGTTAATAAATTCTACTTCTACTCCTCTCTCTCTCTCTCTCTCTCTCTCTCTCTCTCTCTCTCTCTCTCTCTCTCTCTCTCTCTCTCTCTCTCTCTATGTGCACATGCGTGTGCATGTGCACACAATGACATCTACCTTACACCATCCTTGTATATAGAGGATGCGCAGGTCATAGGATCTTCATGTAAAGGTACATGCAACAAATAAATGGCTCAATGACAGGCCAACTTTTCATTTCATGGCACTATGATACCTGTCTAAACAAGCTATGGAGTACAAAGTGCCATTAGCAATGAAAGTGTAGAACAAAGTTTTGCTAGCAACAAAAGAAGAGAAGCAAGCAAAACATTGAATGAAACACTAGAAAAACCAGATAGTTCTATCCTTTCAATGAATTGTATTGCAATAATGTTCACCAAAGTAGCCATACCAAACCAATATAACAAAGAGTTAGCAAACAAAGAAATCTAAAGATAGTATGCAAAGTGTGTTCCATACTGCTGCAACACCCCATCTGCACCTTGGAGACACAATTGCCACCAATCAAACTATACTTTCAAACCTTCAATGCCAACTATTTACATTTATGTTTGGGGAGATGCTCAGGAAGGTCCCTTGTGATAGATAGTGTAGCATCTCATCATATTGATTTCTATGAAATCTACAGCAACCAAATGAGCATCTTGTAGATCATTAGTGACTCCTTTGACTTCACATGAAACTTGTAATCGAGACAAAGATTTTTCCCCTTCATGTGATTTTCTTGGTTTGTGAATAGTTCTAGAAATGAACTCCTACAATAACATCAACCATCTAACCAAACTGAACTCCTATAATAACATCAGCCATCTTTATTTATATATATATATTTAAACATCAGCCATCTAACCAAACTTCCTTGGATTAGTGCTTTATTAGTTAATTAAAGGATAATGATTAACATAGAAGATGAATGGATTTTTCAGCAAATAATTGAAAAACTTTTGCACAATGTACACTAGCCAAGACCTTCATGCTCGGTCATGCTATAATTACACTTTGGTGATAGGGGAATTTTGTGGTAGCATATTTTTGGGGAAACTCTCTGCAGAATTTTTTAACTCCATGCAAACAAATCTTTACATTGGTTTTTTTTTTTTTTTGACAACTTGGAGTTGACCATCCACCAAATGAGCATTTACCACTGTTGGTTGTGGCTCCTTAGTCATGCCTAGTTTGAGTTTCTGAATTGAATCTTAACTAAGTGCTCTATACCAAGTCAAGTAATTGTGAGTTTTGGATCAACTATCTCATGTTATCCAATCACATCCTTAGTGAAGTGACTAGGGTACAAGTCGTGTTGTTAACTTCTCTTCATCTATCTTCTACTTGAGATCACAAACAATTTGCCATTTGGAATATCTCAATCTCTCTAACAAGAAAAAAATTCGTTTCCATCAGTCGAGATTCAACATCCTGTGGATATTGGTCTTTCACTTCAAGTTTTTTGGGTTGATAGCTGCTCAACACCTTACTTGAGTTGGTAGGGATTTGTACCTCTATATCTCCAGTCTTAATAGTCATTACCTCATTTGTTGGGATATTTGTGATCAAGGGCTTGCTCTAAGGTGCATGTGTGCATTTAGTAGCAGTCACATGTTTGTATGTGTGTGTAGTGAAGCACACTTAGTACTAAAGCACACTTAGTACTAAAGTACACTTAGTACTATCTAGGACCATGACACAAGTGATGATGCAGTAGAAGGCATCCTCTTAAGGAGGTGCATGTAGGGCTAATTGCCTTTGAGGTAGGAGAGGTGCCTATGATCTAGGACACCCTCTCTCCCACTCTATAAATGAGAGGTTTCTCTCTCACAATCAATGGAACACACTTTTGGCTTCTTCTCATGTTCTCATCTCTTGTCATGATGCATCTCTTCTCTCCCACTAGAGCTCTAGGTTCTCGAAAACCCTTTAGCCCCCTAGTTTGCCACACTATCACCTTCTTCCTTTCACTTCCACCTCCTTCTCTCCATTTTGCCTCTTTTTTGGAGATTTTTGTAAGATCTTGTTCTCCCTTTGTAGTGTGCTATGCCTCAAACCCTCTAAACTATAGTTCCATCTTAGTAGGGCACACCTCCACCTTAGAGAGTTTCCCAACATTAGCGCTCTACATCCCATGCCAACACAAACTTTGCCCAACAAACTTTTGCATAATTCATTCTTCTATAATAAAAATTTTGACCTACCCTTTGAGTACAAGTTGGGTGATGCTGCAAGCTATCTTCTTATGAATGTTGAGCCCAAATGGTTGCTAGAATGAGGAGAATTTAAAGAAAAACCAGTCAAACTTCTTCATCTTGGCTATGGTGACCTGACAGGAATTTGCACCCATCCTCTGGTGTAGACCTTTGCTAGTATACAAACTTTATTTTTGCTTCAAAATCCCTTTAATTTATGCTTCCCTTTAATTTATGCTTCTAGCAGTGCAAATTTTGGTCTCTAAGATTACTACTATTCCTGGTTTATATTCTTGACAGTTTGGGAAATGGATTCAAATATGCTAAGGATACTTTATTGACAGTAAATTTTCATATTAGTAATGATTGTTCACAATGCCTAGCTCTTGTTTCTCTGCTAATGCTTCATATGTGAAAGCAAAAGGGAAGAAGAAGAAAGAAGCACCTAGTTATGTCAAGAGAAAAGTGACAAAGCTTGTGAAGACAAAGCCATATTATTATCTTGATGCAAAAAGACTAGGATTCACTAATTTCATTGCTTGCAATATGCACTTGTATGGTTGAAATTTATAGGCATTTGTAAGAGAGCAAACACTACCTTATCATAAAGGTAAGACCCTCTCATGGCTACCTTTAAAATAGACAAATTCAATGGCCAAGGCTTCCATACTTGGCAAATGAAAATTGAATTTGTGCTTATGAAGGAGAGTTTGTGGGATTTAGTCAAGCCAGGGAATCAGTCATCAGAAGAGGGTGAATCCACCATAACCAAAGGAAAGGGGAAGGCAAGTGACTCTACTTAAACAACACTAGTAGATGCTAAAAGGCTAGAGAAATCCTATGCAATTATTGCATTAGGTTTGGGAGATGATTATGTCCATTATATTTTAGATTTGGAATCTCCTTCTGAAGATAAAGATTGAACCTTCTAAAGTCCAACCTCTTTGACCTCTTGTCATCACTTGGTCATGTAGTCAATTTTGAGGTTCTCTGCTTAGAGTAATACTCCAAAAAGAATGTTATGGTTATGTGTTTTAGTTCTTATAGTCTTTGTAAATCACCTCTGGTCACCATATGATGTAAGCCATCTGATATGTGTTTGCCTCCATGGTACCTCTTACAACATGAGAAACTAGATCCACACAAAGGCCTAAGACTAATTCCTGTACATGCAAGAGAGAAAACCATTTGGGGGGGTTTTATCTCATTTTTGTAAACCTTGACCCTTGGGCACCCTTGCAAGCATGAGATCCTAGCCATAGATTTATCCATGAGATGGCTTGTGAAACTATGTGACTAGATGTATCCTTGACATAGCATGAGGCAAACCTTGAGGGGGGGTATGTTAGGATACTTGTGATAAAGGGATTCCTCTAAGGTGCATTTGTGCATCTAGTAGTAGTCACGTGTGTGTGTGTGTGTGTGTAGTGAAGCACACTTAGTACTAAAGTGCACTTAGTACTACAGTACACTTCGTACTATCTAGGACCATGAGACAAGTGATGATGTAGTAGAAGGTGTCCTCTTAAGGAGGTGCCAATGATTTAGGAAGTCCCTATGATCTAGGACACCCTCTCTCCCACTCTATAAATGAGAGGTTTCTCTCTCACCATCAATGGAACACACTTTTGGCTTGTTCTCGTGTTCTCATCTCTTGTCATAATGAAATCTAAAGCAATTCCATCTACCTTGTAGGGGTTGGATAGTCTATGAGACAATGTCTCGATTGGTGTAACAGCAAGGCGTATAATAAGTTTCACATTCTCTCTATGGTTTTACCATTTTTAAAGCAAGGTTTCTTACATGTGGAACAATGGGCTATAGATTTCCTTTGGCAGGACCAATGGCATGCTTTCCCTTGGCAGTATGTTTAAATGCCTAAGGTCAAAGGGGGTTTGGGCCTTGATCCTTTCAAAGCTAAATGTAATAATCTATGTGCTCGCTGGGTCTGCAAGTTGTATTCTATGCAACCTTGGCAGATTATTTGTCGTTTTTGGCTCGAGCAAGTGGGAGTTCTTAGTTTGAGGGGGGCCAGTTAAATTGGCAGGAAGTTTTACTATCTCCTTTCCAAGTCCACGTCCCTCACTCTGGCATTTTCCAATAGCTCTTACTAGCTTGGCGTAATGTTGTGACAAATGTTGTTGTCTCGTTGAAGAATGTTCGGTGCTATGGGGATAGGTCTTAAGGCCTCAATGTTTGGGTTAATCGGTGGTTGTATTGAAATGGCATCACACCTATTCATTTAAAGCCAAGAGTCTCTTTACACATTCACAATAAAGGTCTGACAATGTGGAGCTCTATATAGGATCACAGGAAAGCACAATTCTTATTGGTTTATGACATTGCAATGCACTTTCAACTTTCGCCTGCGGAGCTCAAATTTGTTTCTTCCCCCCTGGAAGACTTGTGCATGAATGGCCTACCAGCCCTCTTTTGCATTGGGCGGCTGATTTGCGAGGCTGGGCTAATGCTTATGGGAAGGACCTTTCGCGATTGTCTCGTAAATATTCTACTTTGCCCACTGTGACTGACACTCCACTTGCTTCTAGGTTGACATGGTTGCAATTCGCACCCCATGGTTCTTATTGGGTATGGGCACATCGGCTGTGGCGAGTTTGGTCTACTACTCTTTCAGCCTATCTTAATTTCTTGCTATGGAGAGTTTTGGTTTGTAAGATGCCCACGAAGGACAGGCTTGTCAAATGGAGATGGGACATCTCGCCTTTCTACCATTCTATAAGGTGTAGTTGGAGAGTCATTTTCATCTTTTATGGGCTTGATTTTACAAATAAGGAGCCTGGAAAATGATTCGCTCTTGGTTGATAGAGCTAATATTTAGGTCACCGTGTGCTAGAAGACTACCATGTTTGGTGACATGTGGGTTGACTGAGTATCAGTTAATTAGTTTTTGCATTTGGTGACAGCGACAGTGATACAAGGATTATGGAAGTGGAGAAACTCCTTGATTTTTCACAAGATCCCATTACCAAGGGATTTTCACTTCTGTTTGAGGCAACAGTGTTTGGATTCTCTCTTTTACTTTGGTAGACATCATGATTCTATGCGCATTGCAGCAAGGCTTCTTGCTAACAATCACTTTTGACTTAAGCTCATTCTTGTAAATTTTTATTATTTTTGTTAATTTAACACCTTTATTCTCACAAAAATAAAATAAAATAAAAACTTCCTTTCAACCGTCTCTCCAGTCATGCCTCGCCCCTTGTCTCCCTATCCTCTCCCTTCTTGCCCCATCTCACCCTTTCGAGAAATGTGAGCAAGAAAACCTATTTTTTCTTGCTCGAGGGTAGTGCATCCAGCACCCTGTGATTATTTGTCCTGTACACTAAAGAGCAATTATTGATCTGCCCTCTGGGTAGGTCTAAGTGGAGGTTCGCTTCTGTAAGAAGCAAAATTTAGAATTTTCTTTTTGTAAAAGTCCTGAATTTTATGTTTCCCTTGAAATCCTCCACCTCTCTCTCTCTCTCTCTCTCTCTCTCTCTATATATATATATATATATATATATATATATATATATATCTCCCCACCCCCCCCAACACACTCTCTCTCTCTCCTTTATCTCCCATAGTCTTCCTACACACCATCTCCACTATATTCTTTTCGCTTTTTCAATCTTGGGCAAGCCTTATGAAATGATTAAATATCATTCACCTTGTTATGTAAAGCAAAGAAGTCCGCCCTCTTGTGAACCTATTTTCTCGAAAAGCTTTCGAGCGTGGATTTTAGGAGAGTCACGCATGAGCGTGAAACCCCTCTTATGTAAAGCGTCTTCATCTTCATAATATCTCAACACTTTCCTCGTGTCATTGCATTTGCTTGTGAATATTACTAGCCCCGGATGGGTCCTATTATTGGTTGAACAATTTAGTTAGCAATATTTAGCCACACTCTTTTGGGCCTGCCACACGGGGAGGCCTAAGTGAAGCCGACACCCTCTTCAAAAGCAAAAATCATTTTTATGTTACTTTTATGAAAATCCCTTGTCCATGCCACACGTGCTGCAACGTTTCTTCCATGTGTTCTCGACCGTGTGGTCCACTGCATGCAAGCTCCTACATTTTCTAAATAGCATGTTCTTCCTTCTTCTTTTTTTGCCTTGTTGTGTCTCTTGTTTTCGAGTTGCATGGATGGTAAATAGATCGCCTACATTCTCCTCGGTTACAGCATGCAGCCCATCACCATTACCGCTGGAAAATGACATGCAGATGTTGGTCGATGATTGCAAAATGCTCAATACATAATTGGGACGGTTTGAAGTCTCTTTGGGAACTGCGAATAACTTAGAGCCATTCTCACTTCGAAAGCTTATTCAAATAGCGCTAGTTTGGAACTCCTGATAAGCCAGGTTTGGGTTCTAAAGAATTTTCCTTGTAGTTGTCTTCAATCATGCATTTGAATGTTGAATCAATAGAGCTGCTTGTAATAAAATTATGTAAGGTTAATTGCAAGAGGCGGACAACTGCTAATAGAAAAGTAGGATCCCAGGAGTGATGCATGCATTTGGGCAAGATGCTCACGTGTCCATCCCTTTTGGGGCTTCTACACTGCTCCAGCTTACCAAGGAAAGGCATGGCTGTCGATGAACGAGGAGGACCAAGTCATTTGCCTTTGGCAAGGAAAGGATGGCTTATGATGGGAGGAGAAAAGTGGAAGGAATGCGTATGGCCATCGGATGTCCAAAACGGGAGTCATTGGGTTGCTTGTAAAATGATGATTCTATGCATAGTCCGTCCATGGGATTTTCTACCTATTGCTTTTTGCATGTATTTGTTGCTAATCACTATGTCATGAGTAGAGCAAGTGGTCTCTAAAGATGGATCAGTAGGCTCTGGAGAATCTATGGATATTAGTAGTGGGGAGTTTGACTAAGGTCTTTGTTCTTATGGTACTTCTTAATTCTTCTCAGAGCTTTCATCAAAATATATGTTCTCTCCTCTGTATACATGACTGGCACAATGATTTTGTCTATAGTGACCAAAATCTCCATCCTCTTTCACGCCCTGTAGTTCTTGGTTTAGCCACTTGGCTTTCCGTTGGTCCACTATCTTTCTCATTTTCTTGTCTTTCTTTTCTACCTCCTGGTTTGTTGGCTGCCTTGCTTTCCCTTTATTGCTTCAGACTTCTTTACAAGGTTCTCATTGAGAAGCTCAACCATCAAGATACATTTAACATCTCAAATTCACACTTCTTTACAAGGTTCTCATTGAGAAGCTCAACCATCAAGATACATTTAATGTCTGAGCTTCAGCTATGTTTATGATTTCTATATTACACCATCATGAGTATTTTCAAATTGTGTGGGCACCCTCAACATTGAAAAGATTTGGATTCGTTGATCAAATTTGGCAGTTATATTCTCGAATCTCTATTTGAAGGTCTCATGGATGTGGCAAAATCCAAGATCTCCACAAAGCGCGTTCAATTATCCGAGGTAATGACGGGAAAATTTACAATCTTAGTATGAATTCTTAATCGGACATGTTCACATGCATACTATCAATGCCTATATTTCTTCTTTGTTACAGAAGAGGTTGTGATGAATGCAACACAGATAATCGTGCAATTGAAGAATGCTTGTGTGAACCAAAAGATGATTACAAAGGAGAATACGAAGCCCAAGATATACGTTCAGCGGCTGAAAAAAGTACTTCTATGGCACAACAGGTTCCAAAACATATTCATGTAGCTGAGGGTATACCTTCTTCATCAATCTCTATTAGTTCCTTGTCATAGTGTAAGATTCATAGCAAGTAATAAAGAGAGTTCTCTCTGTTTCAATGAAATCATCTTCTTTAATCTTCTCATAGTAGATGTTGTTGGCTGTTATGACATGGATGGACATCACCTTAGATATTTTAATACACACAGGGGTGTCGAAAACATCCGTTGCAAGTGCAGGGGCAAGGATTGAAAGTTTTGATCCGATGCAAGGTACAAGGAAGACTTTTATTCTTTTTCTTTTGTTTGAGTCTCATCGATTACTCTTGTGTGCAAGGCCTTTTTTTTAATTCATGTCATGGTAGGCCTTGGTCCACCAATGAGAGAAGCAGTACAAGTGCTTGCACAACATAGTGTTGTTTCAGCTTTAGGTGCTTGTTGATAAAGACCTCAACCCCACCCCCAGTGTCAGTTGCAAGTTTTCCTCTAGTGTTAGCCCCAATCAAAGAAGGTGGTATCCAAAAAAGTTCAAAAAAAACATTGAAAACTACGTTACATGCGGCTGCAAAGCAAGCTTGTGTTGAATGTATAGCTTTATATTTTTCAATAAATTTTTTGCAACTACTTTATATAGCTTAGAGATGTTCATAATTGGGCTTGGTTGTTCAGTTCGGCAAACAATTCATGACAAAGGAGGCAACATTAAATTGAAGTGCCAGATAAATATATATAAGGCCGCCGATTCCAAAGGACCAACACGCCTTGAAAGTCATAGACGCCTAATATGAACTTATTAATCCCTATGCTTTTTGTGTAGATACAATTTCATTTAAATCAATTATTATGGAGTTATAGACGTTTAATATGCTTATGTGGTACTTATGCTAACTTTTTAAAACTACAAGGTTATTTCCTCAGATTATATCAATGTTTTTATACACATAAATTTGATTTCAACCAATTATTATGCTTAGATACTTACGTCTATTTTTTCGTTGTTCATTATAATTTCTTAAAAGAGTGAAAGATTCTTTACTTGAAGTATGAAAATGCCTTTTTCTCGATGTTCTTGTTTGATTTGCCATGCAAATGTGATGCAACCCATGTTATTTATTTGCATCTTATTAAAGAGGAGGACGCAACAATGAACTTGTTTGAAGATGTTTGTTTTTTTAAATTTACTTTTGAAACCAGAAGTCATGTTTTCTTTATTTGTATTTGCATTTAGTTAAAGAGGGATGGCACAAAAATGAAGACATTTTTTCTCAATGCACAAGGAACTTGAAGTGCAAGTAGTTATTGGCATATGTCCACATTTTATAGTAGATCATTAAAAAAATGAGAGCATATGTAGTTGCAAAATGAAAATCATCGTAAAAGCACTTGGTCAATGAAGATAGGATTTCAATTTAAGATACAATATTTTAAAAAGGACATTATAAATTAAATAAGTTATCAAAGGTACTTAAATATTCCTCACAAGAATAACAATGGCATCTTTCATGTAATTCAAATGTTGGGGCGCAACCTGGAAAAAGTTTTTGCAACACCAATTTGGAGCTTCCACATCAAACAAAAAATATGGTTGTTGCTGTGAATGATGAAAGTGGACCTAATGGAGTAAATGTGCTCGCAAGCATGCATCCGGTGAATCCAAATGCTCTGCCAGTACTATAAATAGGTGAATTATCAGAGTTCGTATCACATCGCTTCACTTTTGAAGGGAAGGCCTTGGCAAAGTAGGGAACCTTCTAAGCAAAAGATGTTTCGTATCTTGTATACATGCGTATTGACCTAACTGATTATGCATGCTCAGAGAGAATCACACTACATGTCCCGCACACATATGTTTTGGATTTCCAAGCTATAGAGGGCCCAACCATTAGCAAGTGAGGTTCCAATGAGGGAGGTACATCTTCTTTTTCTTTGTGTGTTGACACAATAACAACAATTCTGAAAGGCGAACCGTTTGATGGTGTCATTTTATTTGTTCCGGATAACATCATATGATGCACCTTGGGCAACCAATCAAATGGAAAACTTGAGAGTGCCATTCACATAAATTATTGACATGTTAGCCTTTGTCATTGTCAAAGTGGACCTTGATGGACCATGGACCTATCAGATCATTGTCACAGATGGTCTAGCCCCGAGGATTGCGCAACGATGACAATCAAATACCCAAAGCCTCAGCACATTTCTTCGAAACGTTTTAATGTTAGATAAAAAATTGCCCGTTTGGTGGAGGAGTTTGTTGATGAAGGCATCATAATGTACATCACAAAAAATATTTCATATATGAGCGCAAGGCATTCAGTGGGAGTATTTGATTTCACCATCTTGGGGAGCAGTACCTAAAGGAAATCTTCGAGCCACATTGCATGATGCACTCATACACCAAGTCTCTCAATTAGGCTATGGGAAGAAAGCACATCATGCCTACCTAGTGACGAACTTCTTCACTCCAACCACCCAATAATATAACAATCTTCTCTCCTTTCCTTGTAGGTACATGGCATCCTCCACTTCATCAATCTTAACAATCCTCTTGTCGAGCATCATTGTGAGACATGTGGTGGCACTCGAGTGAGCCGAGGCAATGGTATCCATAGTGTTTCTCAAGTGCCTTCTCTAAAAGGTTGTGTTGTCCTGCGTGATACCACCCAAGTTGCTATACAAGTTCGTGGTCCTCATGTAGATGAGGTTCTTGGCCTTCATTGTCCATTTCTAGAATTCCACAATCAAAGCACTGTCGCAACACAATCCATTTTGCTTGAGAAGAGGCCCACAAGAGAATTCACTATAAATAGTTCAGGGTTCATGACCTCATATGCAAAGACCGCCTAGTTGGGAAGTTCTTCTCATGCAGCTAGCCCTCGTGGATACCTCACCGGTTGCCCATGTTGTTTGCTTTCCTTTGAGTGTTATTGTGGTTGTGTTCTACTACTCAATTTCTTGCTCTTGTACATATGCTTGCCCTTGTAAATGCAATGTATAGCCCAAACCAACCCCATGAGCGTACTTCGATTGTAAATATTCTGATCTATGAAAATCTATGTACAAAGGTTGTGTAATACATTGCGTCCCTATTTGTAGTGTATTCACACATAATATGTTCAAGTTCACATATGCAAGTAGTTTCTACGCCAAAGCATATACATCCAAAAGCCATGTATTGTCAATATACAAAAAATAACATTGTAAGGACCTATCCCTCTCTTCTCCTCTCTCTCTCTCTCTCTCTCTCTCTCTCTCTCTCTCTCTCTCTCTCTCTCTCTCCCCCTGTGCAATCATACTGTTGCAGTTGCGGCGGTATCCAAATTATTTCTCAAGTGCCTGCTCCAAAAGGTTATGTTGTCTTGAGTGATGCCACCCAAGTTGTTGTACAAGTTCGTGTCCCCCATGTAGATAAGGTTCTTAGCCGTCATTGTCCAATCTTAGAATTCCACAATCAAAGCATTCTCTCGATATGATCCATGATGCTTGGGAAGAGGCCCACAGGAAAGTTCACTATTAATAGTTTGCAGTTTGTGATCCCATTTGCAGATACTGCCTAGTTGGGAGTTTCTTCTCTTGCAACTACTCATTGTGAATAGCTTGCCAGTTATACATGTTATTTTCTTTCCTTTTAGTATTGTTGTGGTTGCGCTCTACTGTTCAATTTTTTGTTCTTATACATATGCGCACCCTTGTAAATGCAATGTACAGTCCAAACCAACCCCATGAGGTTTTTGATTGTAAACATTCTGATCTATGAAAATATACATACAAAAGTTATGTGAGACATTGCATCCCTATTTGTCGTGCATTCACACATATTCCCGATCTAGATATTAACAAAATCAATTTCTGTACTTAATGACTTCAAGCTCTCATATGCAAGCAAGTTTTTGAGCCAACACATATAGCATCCAAAAGCAATGCATTGTCAATACACACAAAAACAATTGTAAGGACATAACCTTGTCATTCTATATGACATAAGACATAAAATCTGTCCTTCTCAATGGATTCCACAATTGACTGACTCGTAAAGGATTCAACAATAAAAAACCAAACAAAACCGCCTTGCTCTCTTGTTTGATATGTCTCTACCCAGCATACACCTACAACATGATGTTTGAGATGCTCCGAAGTAATGCCATTGACAATGGTTATGAACACATGGTTGCAAGAAAAACAAAAGTGCCGCACCAACATGAACTTCAAAATGTTACATCAGACAACAATGCACTGTCTGCGCTTCAGAATTCCGCTTGCTACCCTCCCTTGGTCTTCAGTTGCCTGAAGACCTTGTTTGTTTGTCTGCTATTGGGAGTCGATCTTTAGAAAAGGCACAAGGTTTTGCCAGGGCCAATGATTTCCGTCCTGAAGCAAAGGTTTATGGAAGTTACCAAAGTGTGCTGGACGATGAAGCTGCCGATGCAGTTTACATTCCTCTTCCTACAGCTCTTCATCTAGAGTGGGTGCTAAAAGCTGCAGAAAGAAAGAAACATGTGCTACTAGAGAAGCATCCTGCAATAACAACAGAGGATCTTGAGAAAATGATTTTGGCTTGCAAAAGTCATGGTGTACAATTGATGGATGGTACAATGTGGATACATCATCCCTGAGCTGCCAGAATGAAAGAAATTTTGAACAATCATGATTTGTTTGGAGAGCTTGTAGCGGTAAGTTTTTCCAAAATTGGTATCGCAGGATTATGCATTGAAACAGTTATCTTGCTGAATCTTTACATTGTTAATTGAATTCGAATTTCTATTGCAAGCACACCCTTTTGCCTTTTGGGCAACCTATGTATGCACGAGGCATATATTTGTTTATGTGCACCGACATGTGGCATTTCATTGACACCTTCAATTATGTGCATTTGTATTTTCAATTGAGATTACAATTGTCTGCACAACTGCAGCAACCTTGAAGGCTTAATTGAATAGTGTTCTGCAGTAATTACTTTTCAATGTCTGACCTATTGTCTATTCAAATAGTGAGTGTAATTTCTCATATGGTGTTTTTTTTTTGGTGTATAACCCTAGTTTTGCAATGTCAAATGACATCCTCAATGAATACACCTTTTCCCAAGTTTAGTAGAGGCCAATGTGGTATTGTATCAGCCTATGTCCAAACACAATAGCTTCTATCATGTGAGAATGGAGATTTGAGCTTTCCTCGTATGTTTTATGAGACTTTATTGGGATCATGGTTGACACGTACGATCATGTTCGATGCGCACGTTCGATATTAGTGTGGTACTAAACGAACTAAAAACTCTTAGGTGTACGTCCGATGGTACGTTCGATACAAAAAAAAAAAGGGATATTTTAGAGTTTTAGAGTAAGTTGAAACACAAACATGTCCATGACTTGATTCTTGAAAGTTGAAACACAAACATTCTACATGTTGCATAGGTGCAATTTGCAAAACTAAAAAAGGACCGAAGATATATCATGATTCATGATTCATGTCAAAAGGACTGAAGATATATCATTATATATCATTACGAATAGTAGCGAGTCATGACTCGTGACATAAAGTAGTGAGTACAAAAAGGGGGACCAAGGTCTAATATAGATGCAAAAAGTTTTACAAAAGCTTTACTACTACATACAAGAGTCTAGGGCCTAGGCCCTAGGTCCTAGCCTGATGGAGAGGAGCTTGATGGAGAGGGAGAGGGAGAGAGAGAGAGAGAGATGGAGAGGGAGCTTGATGGAGAGAAGCTTGATGTAGAGGGAGAGGGAGATGGAGATGGAGGGGGAGCTTGATGGAGAGGGAGAGGGAGATGGAAGGAGAGCAGCTTGATGGAGAGGCCCGAGGGAGATGGCGAGAGAGCTTGATGGAGAGAGAGAGCTTGAAGAAGAGGGAGCTTGATGGAGGTGGAGAAGTGATGGAGGAGGGGGATGAAGAGGGAGCTTGATGGGGATGGAGGGGGAGCTTGATGGAGAGGGAGGGGGAGGGGGAGAGGAAGAGGGAAAGGGAGAGGGAGGGAGAGGAAGATGGAGAGGTGGGCAGCGGGCTGCTTGATGGCTAGGGAGATGGAGAGGGAAGAGTGCTTGGTGGAGAGGGCGAGGGGTGAGAGGGGTATATTTGCAGGTTTGGAGAAGAGGCTGGCCCCAAACGGGCAGAAAACGGAAACCCTAATCGGCCAAAACCCTAAACAAGCAGTCGATTGTACGGGACCGTACGGAACAGAACAGAACGGAACGTATGTCGAACGTAGGCAACCCTGATTGGGATATCAATAGTTGTAATTAGATCCATGTGGAAGTGGAAGCCCAAATTGTGGTCGCCAAGAGGAAGGTTGAAACCTTTGAGTGCTCTATTAAAAGGGGCAGGGGAAAGATTGCTTTTCATAACATTGCAGAATATTGCTTGGATCTGAAAAGATAGAAGCTGAAATATACAATATTTCTTGAGAAAAGATGAACACATGATAGGGGGCCAAGACGGGGCCCACCCCGTTATCCAAGCTCTTTGTTAGAATGATATACAAGACCAAAGTTTGAAGTGAATCTTATTAACACCTTCCAAACTTGAGATCAAACTAGACCGGAGCTATGTTCAAGGTTTGAAATTGAAGTTCAAGGTCGAGCAGTAAGCCTATATACATAAACAATGTCTCACAACGTAGCATAGCGAGGCTGCTCAGGAGGTGCTGCTCCAAGAAGGTGCTGCTGCAGGACTGCATGGGAAAAAGAGATTCTTCAAGGAGGTACTGCTGTAGGACTGCATGGGGAAAGGCCTTCTCCAAGGAGGGACTCTGCAGAGCTGTGTGGAGAATGGGCTATAGAGAAGCTCTGCTGCAGAGCTGCGCAGACGATGGCTGTTGCTCAGCTGCGTGGAGTAGAGCTGTTGCTTGGCAGAACTGCATGGAGAAGCACTGTTATAGGAGGCTGCAGGAGAGTAAGGGGTGAGAAAAAAGTATGCAAAGGAAGGGGGAGAGACTATTCCCATTTTGGCATGGTGGGCTGGCCCCCCTTGGAATTTGGTGGGTTGCATGCTGCCATGTGCCCCATGCCACATGTCATGGCTGCAACCTCAGGATGCCGGCTCAGCTTGCCACGTGTCATGCTGAAATTGTGGAGGAAGTTTATTTTTAACTACTCTTTATTTGCTTGACTTAAAATTGGGGGATCAATACACTATGATTTTACTTCTAATTTCACCCTGAGGTTTGTGGCAGTTAGCTCTATTCAAAGGGCTAGTGTAGGGCTAGTTTGAGTTTGGTTGGCCTTCTCACGTAACCTATTAGGCCTATTAGTTTGTCGTCTTGTCTTGTATCTTTTTTACTCTTTCATGTACATAGGACCACACCCAAGGCTACTGTGAACATCCTCTTTAATAGTTGCTCGGTCAATATGCATTCTGTGCATTTGATTGGTCCCAGGCTACTGTAAACATCCTCTTTAATAGTTGCTCGTTCAATATGCATTCTGTGCATTTGATTGGTCCCATGTTTAGATACTTGAGTGGGGTTGTTGGGAATTAGGTGGTCACCTCCCTAGTTGTGAGCCCCCATATGAGTAGCGCATGGGGGAGGTGGACCAGGGTAGGATGGGGCTGCCACACGGACATCACATTGGCTGTCATGTGGGCAGCAAACTTATCTAGAACAAACAAGAAGAGGGCTGCCACATGGGCAGCACATAGGCTGTCATGTGGGCAGTGTACTCACACAGAACAAACATGAAAAGGGCTGCCACATGGGCTGCCATGTGGACAGCAAATCAAGAGCTTACCTGGCAGTTTGGAGCTCCCTTGGACGACAGAAGTGGTACAGAATAGCCACGTGTCTATGAGGAATAAGGTGGAGCAGATCTGTGCAGGATTGTCAGCATGGAACAGATCACAATCAGCCCTGGACCTTGCAAGAACTGCTGGAACACGTGGTGCGTGTGTACGGATTGGTGCAGGGAGTTGTACGGAACATTTGGAGGCTGGTATGGATGCAAGAAAGCAGGAGCAAGTCCAGATCCAAGTCTGGTTACATGTGGCAGTCTAGCGACTAAATGGCAGGTAGATCTGATAAAGCAAACAGGGTCGAGAGCAGTCCTGGGACAAGGCAAAGGAGCCTGGGCCATTGGTGGACTGCCACGTGGTCAGGCAGGACCAACAGGGCAGCCAATTGGCTACAGGTGGGTTTGAACCCACAGACCAACAGGGTCGGCCCCATAGACGAGGTGTCAGCTTGTTTGGGTCGGTTATTTCAGGTCCTGCTGGGCTCTATAAAAGGGAGCCCTCTTAGTCTTATTCACCATCCATTCTATGAGCAGATTGGTGCTGCACAAAGCCTGTCTCAAGGTCTTTCATAGGAGCATTCTATTGCAGCAAGGGAGGTGGCTGTTGGCAGAGATCAAAGAGTCAAAGGTGTCTTCATCCTTGGCTGTCCATAGAGCTTTAAGAAGGTGGATCGAAGGGGAGCTTGTGCCTTATCAGTGGCTGTGTTTCAGAGCAGCAAGGAGGTCGAAGTTCCAAGTCAAACACTGCCTTGTGTTTGTCCGGGAGGAGCAGCCTGAAGGTGTGTTTGTAGGGCACGGTGACGAGGCCCACATAACCTCATAGGGAGCACGCACGCCAAGTGTTTTGGAAGTGCCATAGAGGTAGGAGAACAGTGTTTTGTGTCTTCAGGGGTCCACATCTAGCCTGCACTCTACTGGTACAGGGTAGTACATCTATTTTGTATTGTGTCCATCTTGGACGGAAATATATATTTTTTGTTCTACATCTCTTTTGTGCATTTTGTCCACTTACTTGTTGCACATCTAAGTACACATTAAGGGAAGAAGTTTTGGATTCCAAATGTGCCACTGTACATAACCTTTACCCTATGGGATTCGTTGCATTGTTATACTCATGATATCAGAGTTCTGACAGAAGTTCACAAGTGGTGGGATCTTGAAGGCAAGGACCCTTGGGAAGGACAACGTTGATTCAAAGCTTGAGAGAATCATCTTCTACGTTTGAAGGACCAATTCCCTTGCAAGGAGTCTGACTCAGGATTTAGGCAGGTTTATGCCTTTCTATCTCTTTTTTTTTTGCAAAAAAAAGACTTCTATTAAGTATTAAAGAAAACCGTTAGAGCAAGCTCCATATGGGATACACCATGCAATGCATGAAAAGCTCAAGAGCCAAAAAGAAAGGATTGGGGCTGATAGTGCCATCTCAATCCGGTAGAAACCTCTGAGAAAAAGGGAGAACCCCTCCAAACTCGAAGAAATACAGTCCTTCTAGAAGAGGCTGCCCGTGAAGGGCCCTGCATGCTAGCCCATATGGCTATCAAAGTGTGAACTGTGTCAGTCCAAATACCCGTGAACACCTGTGATGGGTGTATCTGGGTGCCATCCAAGGCCTCTGTACATCTGGCTCTCCAAATGTGCCAAGAGGAAACGCTAGCCAAAATCTCCCAAGAGGTGTCCACTGAAGCATGAGAAGCTCTGAAGGGAGTAAGTGGTACATCCTGAAGAGAGCAGGGCTCTATCACCTGCCGGTGGACCAAGAGTGCCCAAGAAGAAGGCTCACCCTCATAAAACACCTGGGGCCTAGTAAGGGATAACCATGCGACCGAGTCCCAAGCCATGAAGAAAGGGGAAGTATGAAAAATGCTGAGTATCCGAGCAACCCCTTTCCAAACAGTCCTCGCCTGACTGCAGTCCCAAAGGCAATGTCGCACTGACTCGAGGGCTCCATTGTTTGGGTCTAGGTTTATGTTAAGCCTAGGCATTAGGGAGAGAGAGAGAGACAGAGAGCACTTGATGCAAGCGTCACATCATTGTTGCACGGATAGTTATGCTAACTACTATCTGTATTACTAAGGTTAGGCCTGCAGAGGTTATAGAAGACTGCACATGATTCAGGCTGTTTGGAGAGGCTATAGGGAAACTTACCCCATGATAGGATGGGACATGAAGGGGCTAGAGGAACTGTTATGGCTGTTGTAGAGGGCTGATCCTGTTGCTACTGCTGGACTGTAGGCTTCACTAGACGTTTCTGCTACTGATGTCATTGAGGCTGATGTTACTCGCATTGGCTGCTAGGGAGGTTGCTGCTACTGCTGGAGCTGATGGATTTGAATGAGGGGAAAGGCCTCCTTTCATAGGCCTCAAGGCTCTTGTAATTGCCATCTCACAGACCAGTCTGTAACTGCCATTCATAGACTGATCTATAACTTCCATTCATAGAGATTGGTCTTTTCCAGCCACTTTCACAGATTGGTCTATTAATTTACTGGATTTGAACCTATAAAAGGCTATTGCGGATCCCTAATGCTGTTCCAGGCCTGACGTATTTTGGTCCTATACATGGCCTAGATTGGCTATTACTGGGTGGGTGCATTATACTCTTATTTGTTTGTGGCACTTGCTGGTCTCTGCAAAACAGTGATAAAAATCAGCATTTGAACCTATAAAAGGCTATTGTGGATCCCTAATGCTGTTCCAGGCCTGACCTATTTTGGTCCTATACATGGCCTAGACTGGCTATTACTAGGTGGGTGCATTATACTCTATTTGTTTGTGGCACTTGCTGGTCTCAGCAAAACAGTGATAAAAATCAGCATTTGGTGGAGCTTCTATTGCGTTGAGAACAATTTTCAACCTGCTCATCAGCTCTGTTGTTGCAGGCTCATTTTCTATATTCATTATTTTCAGGCTCGCGAATCCGGGACTATTGGTTGAACCATACAACCAAAATCCACTCCCACCCTTCGGGTTGGCTCCCATCTTCACCCATCACATGTTTACATTCTTGAGAGGACATTGGGCTTTGTGATTTATTGTTTGGTTCGGAACAGGGGTGTCTGTTAGAGGGTTTATACCTTGTTGAGCCAAGCATTGCATGATTTTTGAGAGAGAATTCCGAGATTGCAGTACATATCCCAGCACAGGACTTCTCTTGCAGGTTTGAGGTGCATCCTTTGCCAAGCATTGGCTTTGGAAGTGATGTCTATTGCTTGAGCACAACACATGAACTTTGCTGAAATGGCATATAGTAGAATTTGAATGATGTCTTTTAGATGCTTGCACAAGAGAATAGTTTGGATGGCACCAACTATTCTCTCTGGGGTTTTATGATGCGGAATATCTTGGTTGCAAAAAATTATGGGTTTATGTCATGGGTGATGAAGCTTGCCGTTACCATCTCGCCGGATCAGTTTGTGTTAGCCAAACCTCCAGAGTGGGTTCAGGGTCATAGTGGTGGTGCAGTGGGGGAGGGGGGGGGAGAGCAAGGGCTGAAGGAACATGGTGGAAAGAGGGAGAGAGAGAGAGGGTAGGCTAGGGAGAGAGGAAGTGATACTCAAAAGGAGACATAATGAAATGGAAATGAAATGACTAGAGTAATGAACAAAAATGAGAGTACTCACATGTAGACCAAAGAGCTTGTAGCTTGATACTTGATTAATTTTGACACTAGACAAGTACATCTCTTATATAAGAGCACACACACAATGCATATGGGATAACTCCCAATATGACACATGGCATCCATAGGACACACTAGACTAGAACTCACACTAAAACACACTAGACGACACATTTTTGGCTCACTTTGGTTTCATATTCCAACACCCCTCCATGAAGGCAAGGTGAGAGACTACTGGAATGGAACCAAGAACAGAACATGACAATGACGGTCATCAAAACTGTGCATACTAGTCTAGAACTAGACATGGCTCCCACACAATCTCAAAGGCAAGTGAGCATGGCTCAGAGGTTAGTGAGCATAACATAGAAAGCTCATCTAGCATGGCTCATAGGCTCATCATGCATGGATGCATGATCAACTCAGAGGTCTAGGAGACCAATGCACCAACATAATGCACCAACATCCTGGAACTCATATGCCAGGCCTGATAACTAGACCCTATCAATGCCAATACATGGCTCCCACAATACATCCCTCTCTTGACTCCAGGGACTAACTAGAAACATGAGTCACACACCATATCATTTTAGGAGGACAATCTAAGGCAGAGGACCTTTATTAACTCTTCAAACATTCTTTTTAGAGAGACTACTCAGGGTAGAGAACCTTTAACTCAAACATATATTAAAAAATATAAAAGATTTCATTCATTTTATGCATAGCAAGGGCAGAGAACCCATGAGCCCGAAGTAGCTACCGCATAAGAGTGTGCACATCTTGATGCAAAGAGGTATGTTGGTGAAGAACTAGGTGAGGATGCCCTCGAATGATGTGTCAATGAAGGCCATAGAAGCAACTACCAAGGGAGATACGTCATGACTCTCAATGTGCCAATTGGAGAGTCATCGAATGCGTAGAAGAGGCAATGAGTAGGAGAGATGGCGCACCAATTGAAGCAGTCACCGAAGTGTACCAAGATTAGAGAAATGATATTTGACTGTTCGGGACAGTCAAACACCGCAATATCGCAATGTTGGAGATGAAGAGGTGTGAAAAGAGTCAGAAGCCTCAAGTCAATGTACCAGAGTGTCGATACAGTCAAAATGACGTGGGGGTAAGCTCGGGAAGCTCAAATCACTAGTGGAGGTCACGGGAGTCCAAATCTGGGCAAAAAATGCCAAAAAGTAGCCTAAAACTGCTTCGAATTGCCCTCTGACAAGTTGTACGGACTCCTGGCACTGTCGCTCATTCGCCTGCAAAGGTCTGTAGGGACAAAAAATCAAAATTTTGTTTCCCCTCGAAATGGTGCGGGACAGGGTCGTTTATGTTTGGGCAGTCCCAAAATATCAAAAAACATCAAAATCGAACCTCAAAAGGTCAAAAAACAGCCGCTGCTGCTCCAAAACAAGTTTTTGGCGACCAACTGATGAGGAATGTCCGCCAATGCTGAGGGAGAACCGGGAACTGATGCGGGAGTGAGCTGAACTCAAAAACGAGGACCAAGAGCAATCACTAGGACACCGGAGTACTTGATGGCGAGGAACCATGGCGAGGCTAAGGAAAGGGAGGCTCTACCTTAGAGGAGAGGGGAGCTTCCATTTGCGGGCTTCTCTCATCCTCTAGATAGAGCAAGAAGAAGGGGAAGGTAGGAAGGGAGGCTCGATACCACATGGAGGAACATGGTGGAAAGAGGGAGTAAGAGAGAGTAGGCTAGGGAGAGAGGAAGTGATACTCAAAAGGAGACATAATGAAATGGAAATGAAATGACTAGAGTAATGAACAAAAATGAGAGTACTCACATGTAGACCAAAGAGCTTGTAGCTTGATACTTGATTAATTTTGACACTAGACCATAGTTACCGCGGAACGGCGTTCCGTCTTCTTGGAACGCCGGAACGCCGGTCCGGAGCTGCAGGCGTGCCCGGAACGGGCGAAACGGTAGCGGAACGTGTCTATCAGGCGGAACGTTCCGGAACGTGGCGGAACGTTCCGGAACGTAGGGCGGAACGTGCCGGAACGTAGGGCGGAACGTGCCGGAACGTCCAGAAGGCAAATGACCTTGTATTTGTTAATGCGAACTTGTGTTTGCTTAACAAGTTCAGGGCTGAGTATACTCCAAAGCCATTTATTGGATTTTCCCTTAATCTTGGTGACAATGATGGTAAGGATTAGCCAAAGGGAGAGGATGATGTGGATCAGCATGAGGATGAGCAGATTGAGGGACAGCCTGGACAGGAGGATGAGATCCCACTTGCTGATGACTAGTCTTTGACTCACCAGTTACCTTGGCCCTTGAGGCTAGTTTTGTACTTGTCATACTTGATACTTTTGTCATATGTAAATTGTACTCAGCAGCCAGCTTTTTGTATTTTCAGCTATTATATATCCTCATGCAATGTACTTTCTTTTCAGTTTCCATTTGGAGTCTGGACTCTGGAGTCTTTAAATTTTTAATGTTTAAGACTTTAAAGTTTAATCTTGGATATTTTAAATGTTTTGTCATTTTATGTCATATGCTGACATGTCATATGATGTGGCGTTCCCCGACGTTCCCAATCCGCTCCCCCGTTCCCGTTCCTGCTCCCGTTCTAGCATCCGACGTTCCCGGAACGTTCCCGTTCCGCGGTAACTATGCACTAGACAAGTACAGCTCTTATATAAGAGCACACACACACATATGAACACCTATGCATATGGGATAACTCCCAATATGACATGTGGCATCCATAGGACACACTAGACTAGAACTCACACTAGAACACACATTTTTTACTCACTTTGGCTTCATATTCCAACAAGGGCAACAACACGTTGCTCCAGTTAATCAAGTGCAAGCACCTGCAAGTGTTACTCTTGAGCAAAAGAGGTGAAATACACATGATGCCCAAGCATTATCTTTGATTTCATAAATGTGGAGAGGTTTATTATCCCGCATGTTAGGTCCTGCTGGACTTCTAAAGCCGCCAAGGATATTTTGAAAAATATGTATTAAGCTCGTACTGAGGCGGAGTCTCATATTTGAGCAGAGAGCTTGATATTGTGCATATGCATGAGAGTGACTCTATGCAGGACCATGTCACCAGGATCAAGACTTGTGCGAGCCACTCTTGAATATTGATAAGGTCATTCTAGACTCACAGCTTGTTACCACTACTTTGAACTCTTACTGGAGTCTTAACTTTTTTTTCAGACATCTCTCAACTTTTCGACGCGAGGGAATCAAAAGCGTCTCACTTCTGAAGAGTTGGTAGCACTCTTGTTTGTAGGAGGAGCAGAGGCGAAAGAATATGGCTTCATGTTCTCGTAGTGGGGAGCGTGTTTTTTCAGCCAAGAATAAGGGCAAAAAGAAAGTTCAGCCAAGGCATGCCTCTAGCAGTGGTTTTGGACCTGCGAGTGGGAAAGATAAAAAGGATGCCGCAATGCCTTTCAAGAAAGGGAAGTGCCATTATTGCAAAAAGCCTGGTCATCACATCATTGAATGCCCCAACAGGCTTGCAATTACTCCAATTCTCGTTGACAGCCATAGTGCCATTGGATTGTGCAGAATCTTGTATTTCATGCTCATATAAAAGACATTGAAATTCATAATCATTATGTCAGGGAGTGGCTACATGCACGGGACATCAGCTTGGTCTCTTGCCCTACACAGCAAAATGTGGCACCACACCAAGGCATTACTCGTCCAAAGTTTGAGGCTTTTCACAAAGCTTTAAACTTATATCCATTTGGTGATTGATGTATACCTTTTACATTGTGACACTATCACTGGAGGGGGGTGTTAGAAATATTTATGTTTCCGAAGGCAGTGGCCAATGTTATGTAATAGCATTACTCGTCCAAAGTTTGAGGCTTTTCACAAAGCTTTAAACTTATATCCATTTGGTGATTGATGTTTACCTTTTACATTGTGACACTGTCACTGTAGGGAGGTGTTAGAAATATTTATGTTTCCGAAGGCAGTGGCCAATGTTATGTAATAAGGGCTAGGGACACTTTTTCGTTTTATTAAGGTTTTTTACCCATAACCTCAGCCTTGTTGTCTGTATGACTACCCTAGGGTTTTGTCTGTATGACTACCCTAGCCTTGTTGTCACATGCACCAAGGTCAAGCCCAAGTGGCAGTGACAACTGGCTCTCTAGCTTGCTTGAAATGGCCCCAAAGGGCCTGGTTTTATAGGCAAGGGCCAACAGCCTGGTCGGCCAAAACCGACTATCCACTCAGTTGTGCTGGGCTAGGTTGGCTGGTTCCCAGCCTATATAAGGGGCCTTCTGCCACCCCTTTTTACTCACTCAGCTTCCTCAGTTCAGGACTCAGCTCCCAGCCTCCAGCAGCACTTCCAGCCAGCATAGGAGGTGCAAGTGACAACTGGTTGTCTAGCCTGCTTGAATTGGCCCAAAAGGGCCTGGTTTTATAGGCAAGGGCCAGCAGCCTGGTCGGCCAAAACCGACCAGCCAGTCAGTTGTGCTGGCCCAAGGTTGGCTGGTTCCCAGCCCTATATAAGGGGTCTTCTGCCCCCGTTTTCACTCACTCAGCTTCCTCAGTTCAAGACTCAGCTCCCAGCCTCCAACAGCGCTTCCAGCCAGCATAGGTGCGAGGTTTGGGTGTCCTATTTCTGCAGCATAGTTCCATCTCCCGCATGTCATAGTTAGGGGAGTGGTCTCAGCACAGTTCTGTATGCCGATTTGGCAACCATGTACAAATAAAGCAGTGTACTATTAGGTAAATGTCTCATGTCTCTCATGCTTGAGTTTGCCTTTTATATTCATCTATCTTTCTGCACAGCAAGTCTTCGCTTGTTACACTTGTAGTTCTTTTGTGTTGCGCAATTTGATTCCAGCTTGCTTCGGCTCCATTCTCTTGCCTAGTCTCGCTTCCATGTCCAACACAATGTGCCGAAATTACATTGGAAGAATCGTGATGATGAAGCTCTGAGATGCAGGGTCATTGACTGAAACGAGAAAATCAAGGTTCTAGGCTGTATGAACTTGAGATGAATCTGAGGTGTAACATGCATGGAACCCAAGACTTAACAATCCACACATGTTTTTCATTTATAAGGGTTGATTGCCTTCTTTCTTTTGCTTGAGTGCTTATTAACAGACAGGTGATCTAGTTCTCAAGTGTCTACATCTCAGCCCATATCTGCTATAGCTACATCATCCTTCCTATCTGTCGTCCTTTCTTTGGGATTGTTTGGAATTATCGAAGTCCTTGACTTGCTGGACTGCAATAAACAAGACAACTGTCCATACAGTAGTACAAACTATCCACACAAGAAGAGTTAATCTCTTTTTCCTCAATATTTCATGTGTTTTTTGTCTAAACTGCAATGCATATAGAAGATAAGGTCCCTATAGGTGGACATCGTCAATTTGGTGGCTGATTTGCCACGAGAAGCAATAAATTTGCCTAGTACTTACTGTTAATGGATGCTAATGTTTGACTGCTCATACGTTTATGATGGCTTCTCATACAATGTAAATGGCTACCCATACCACACACAAATTTAATTGCTCATATTGATGTTAACCACTGTTCATATCAACCTGGGGCTTTCTTTCTCCAAAGTTAGGCTATCTGGGTACTTCCAGGCCTTAGCAGAAATTGCTTGTACGTCAAGCGGATTGTCTGACATAACATACCTAAACAGAATGATTCATGGAGAACGATTTGCACTGGCATACATGTTTCTGGGGTGGACTAGGAAGGGGTGTGTGGCGGTGCGGGCCGGGGGGGGGGGGGGGGGGGGGGTGATTGGAAGAAATGGTACTGGTATAAGTCTATAATGCTTTCCTGCTTCTATGGTTTCAGATTCATTCCACCTTTAGTGTTTCAATGCCTCCATCCTTTTTCACGGAGGACATACGTGTATTGGATCAGTTTTTGACTTTAACAAGCAAACAATGAGCAATAAATGCATATGCATCTGGTGTTGCATTTAAGTATGGACACTTTGTCACTTCTGTACATTATCAAGAGCTTCACTTGTACTTATCTATTTATAGATGTGTACATGCATGAGTGCCCTCCTACCCAAGTTGATCCCAAAAGAATTGGAAATTATTCAGTCAAAGAGAGAGAGAGAGAGAGAGAGAGAGAGACTATCATGGATTTCCTGAAGCATAAACATTGTATATACATACATGCATACATGTATACACACATATATAGACTAAAAATAATCATATGTGAGTGCCAAAAAAGTCAATCAGTAGTTACAGGATTCTAGGAAAGAATTTGCTTCTCTAATTGATTAGCTTGTTTATCAGCCTTTGGTAACAATAAGTTAAACTAAAGTTACAAAAGAACAAAACATTACCCTAAATTATTTTCTGCTCTATAACATTCATGTGTCTTTCAAATCCTCCTAATCACCTCAATAACTGGGCTGTAACCCAACGGATACCAGTACCTAGTTGACCTTAGCAAAAATCTCCTTCCACATAGCTATGGAAGATGCAGTGACAAAATGAAGCTCTCACTATTCCCAAAGACTTCCCCAAGCCAAATGTCATATAGTACCTTGAGAATGTAATCTCATATAATTTAGTCCATGTATCCAAGTCAATCCCTACCATAATCGACTCTCGATTTGAGGCCATAGATTTATGTAACACCTTGTTAATACCAATCACTCGTCTTAAGCCTATTTGGCTTCTTTGGAACCAATTTTGACCCGACTAGCATTTGCCTCATCCGCCATCTCACCTTAATAACATACATACTTTGACCATATCACATGAATCGTCCTTGAGTAACCCAAAGTGTTTATAAAATTCATCTAACAGGCCACCTGGGCTGTAGTGCATGCTACAATTCTCTCACAATGAAAGATCACTCTGCCCATCTTTCCACGTTTTATGAATCCCACACAGAATTTGTCATTCTTTGGTAGGCTAGCATTAAGTTTAATGGAGGTCTTGTGATTAACCATCTCAAACAAGACAAACAACCGAACAACCGCACATTATGAAAGTGATTAGAAACAGAAGTGTTCATGATTGTCTCATCCTTGAACAATGCCCTCATCCACCATCCACCAACGCACCCTTAACCTGAAATCTGTCAATTTTGGATAAATGAAAATGCTCATGTCTATCTATTGTTGCATGCAAACTTCTTCAACCTAGCTTCTTCCTCAAAGCCTATACATTCAATCAACAATTCAACCAAGTATCTTGCCGGACTTACAGTCGGTCCTTTCTTCTATCGAATTTGTCCTCATTCCAGTCACCCCCAATATGGCAGTGCAATCCTTGAAGGCATCCTTATAGAAAAAATTGCAATGTGGCCCTTTCCCTAGAAGCATTCGGTGCATATATATTCCAATCCTTCACAACCACCTCTAATGAAAAACATATGCCTTCCTAATTTCTGTAAAGTTCATTGCTTCTCCATGTTCTGTTCATCCTTAAGGGCAACCCAACATGAACCTCGTAGAGTTCAGAAAGACCTAGTAATTTCAAGAATCCGTTCTGAAAAAAGTGCCTCCTACCCACAATTTGATCTCCTGTAACATGATAATATCTGGCCTTTTCTTGCCCAAACTCTTCTATATCCCACCTACTTAGTCTCATCACAACCCCCCTTCAAGTTTCCACAAGATCAATGTAAAACTTGTGTCTTTTTATAATATGCATGTGCTATGTTACATGGGTCCTTTAATCACATTTGTTTGATAGTTTATAATCGTTACTATGTATTGTTAGTGTGGTTTGCACCCCATGTACCTATGATTTCCTGGAAATTAGGGATATAAAGTGGGTGAACAAATCGAGTTGGGCCATGACAAGTTCAATCTTTATTAGTTTCTACATTGAAAAGTATATGCAAGGCTCCATCACCATCAAGACTATTTTCGAATTATTATCCTATGGTTGCATGTAACATTTCCGACTTTAAATCAACATGTTTTCTATAGGGTAAACATATAGAGAGGACTAAGAAGTTCCAGATGGGCCACTTGTTGCCATAGATAAATGCCAAACATAAACTTTGTCCATCGTTTCTTCTACGATACAACTGGGCCTGCCACATGTCCTTCCTCTTCATGAGGTTAGTGGCTTCATTAATCTCTAGTTTACCACCAAGCACCAATGTGCTTGCCTTGAGCATATATGCTCTTGCATCAAACTCTCCTTGTTTAAAAGATTCCAATCTCCTAATTGGAGATGGATTGTTGCAAACAAGCTCTCTGGTTTTTCTCAACCTAGCTCCATTCTCTCCTTTGATGCTTTATCCATAGGAAAGGCTATTTTTTATCCTTCAACTCATTTTTGAACATCCAAGTGCCTTCATTGATGTCTTTATCCATCCTTTTGATTAAGTACTTTATGTAATTACATGTGTGCGCCTATTCATGCATGTGCAAGCACGTGCATGCATGTGTGTAATCTTTTCTCCTCATCTTCTTCATCCTCTTCAAGCACATTCATTGATGTTGAGGGCTATTTATCTTTGCTTGTTGAAGGACTACCATGTTGGCTCTCTTCTTCATGTGCTTGGCCAACTTGCAGGTCATTACTAAGTTCTGCTGCATTGAATATGGGATGAATTTTCCAACTTACTTGCATTTGGACATATCATTTTCTTTTTTTTCCAAGAAAGAGACTTCTATTAGGTAAGAGAAAAAACCCGCGAGAGCAAGCTCAAAGCGGAATACATCATGAAACCATGAGGATAAATAAACCCCCTCAAAATGAGGTGGAAAACAACCAAGGCTGAGGCTGAAAATGCCACCTCAACCTTGTAAGAGTCTTAGAGAAGAAAGGAGAATCCTTCCATTCCCTGAAGAAAGAAGCCCTCCTAGCTGAGGCTGCACGGGAGTCTCCCTGCATGCTTGTCCATACAGCCATCAAAGTATGTATGGTGTCTATCCAGATACTAGCCAATATGTGCAAGGGATGAACCGAGTTCCCTCCAATGCCTCTGTGCATCTGGCTCTCCAGATATGCCAGGCTGCTAAGCTCGCCAGTACCTCCCAAGAGGTATCCACAGAGGCATGTACAGCTGCAAAAGGAAGGTGTGGTACCATATCCAAAGAACAGGACTCAACTTGATGACGTTGAATCGAAATGGCCAAAGAAGAGTCATGTCTCTCATAAAAGACCTGAGGCCCAATAAGAGAAAGCCAAGCCACTAAGCCCCATGTCATAAAGAATGGGGAGTGCACAAAGTGACTGAAAATCTTGGCTACCCTCGTCCAAATCATCCTCGCCTGTCTACAATCCCATAAGCAATGTTGAATCGTCTCCAAAGCAGAGAGGCAACAAGGACAAGTAGGGTCGGCTCCGAATCTGGACCTCCAAAGGTTCACTGCAATCCCACCATGGATAGAAAGCCAAAAGAAAAGAGTAATCTTTCTATTCCTGTGGGATTTCCAGAGTCTCCTCTAGAAGCACCTCTGCAAATCCGCAGTGATATCAAATGCCTCCCAATGAGGAACTCTGTAAGGTCTCCAACCTCTACTACTGAGTTGGAATCTCCTGGCATTACTGACCGTGTAGCGAAAGAAGGGGATGCTCTTCTCTCAATGCCCTGTGTCAATCCACTCCCACTCTCCAGGGCCCCATTGCGAATACCTAATGGGAACTCCCCCATAGAGCCAAAGTCTCCAAGATCCAGTGGAGAGAAGCCGAGGGTCTGGGTCAAGAAACCACTCTGAATATGATCCTTGCACCTACAACCCTAATAGGCTGAAAGGCAGACTCAAGCAAGATGTCCTTCGTGGACCTGAACAATCCGCCACCATCATGCACATTAAAAACCAAGGCATCCCCATGTGCATCTCGAAAGGCCAAAACCTGAAGAAACACCTCCTCTCGTAAAAGCACCTGCCCAAGTCGAGCAAGTGAGAGGCATATCATCTATGTCTACCCAATCCACTGGAAGGGTTGCCTCAATCTGCAAGATCCTCCCTGCACTCCCTCTGAGATGTCTTTGTTAAGGGCAAAAGCAGCAACAGCAAAGAGGAACTAGGGGGGGAGTCCTTAGATCATTAGATTATTATCATTAATACGTTGTATCTAGTTTATAGTGAGATATGAAAAGACGGAAGTTCTAGGACCAGGCGGAGAACTGAAGAGGCACGGCAACCATCACGGCAACCATCACGGCAACCATCACAGCAACCGTCACGGCAACCGTGAAGGAGTTATGTGTGCTGGTTAGATAAAAGAGAGGAGAGCGATCATTCAGGGGGCTCATTGATGAGGATCGGAGCAAGGATCAGTGTGATCAGAAGAGGAACATTGTTATGTATCAGAGAGTACGGTGTTGTACTGCTCGGAGAAGTGTAATACAGATATTCTATTGCATCTACCTTATTGTTTTATCATGAATGATTCTGTCGATCACTGTTCTACTCTATGAATTTTCATACGCAGTTCTGAAGTACGATTACGCATGTAAATCTGTCGCAGTAGTGCGTTTCGAGTTAGTCTTCAGAGTAGAGAGGGCTAACACTTTGGCGACCACGGAAGATTTCCATGTTTGTCGCGGTGGATACCCCGGAGAGGTTGGATGCTCCCCATCTGTAATACTCTGATTCCTCAGTGCGTGGACTAGCGCATGAATGACGCTGGGAGTGAGCCAGGGGGAACATCGCGCTCTCCGGAACGGCCTCGGGAGCCTGCAACTCCAGTATCGGCACGTACAACCCGCGAGGAACGGCATGACAGATATGTGGCTCAACGTGATCTTCTCTTCGGCTTCTTCACGGATAGTGAGAGTAGTAGCCGCTCTGACATACCTCCGCTGATCCCAGGAGAGGAAGGTCCAGTCGTTTCCGGTGTTCAGGAGGAAGGCGAATCCTCCGGACGCAGTAGCCCGTTCGATTTAACAGGTACTCCTCCGGAAGACGAAGCGTCACCGTTGCGGAATTCCCCACCACCGAGTCCCAGGAGACGGAGGGGTGGTGTGCCTGCAGGAAGCGGAGCCCCAGGTCCGTCACCAGATCCCGGTAGGGGAGGTGGAGGCGGTGGAGGCGGAGGCGGGGGTGGAGTTCCGGCGGTAAGTAGTGCGGCTATTCCACCACTGGTACCCAGGATGACGGTGAAGTACCCCAAGTTTTCGGGACGGGATAAGGAGGATGCGGATGCACATATACTGTCATTTGAGATGGCATGGATGGTGAATACGGCTCCACCAGTGCAGGCGACAGATCTTATGAAGATGGCGACTTTCATCCCGACACTGCAGAAGCAGGCGGCAGTATGGATCGCGCAATATGGAGCTACCCATTTCGCCACGTTTGATCTACTGCGGGATGCCTTTTTGCTCCGGTTTCGGGAGGACAAGACCCGTGTTCATGTCCTGGCCAAACTGGGGAAACTAGAACAGAAGAACCAAGAAGTGGAGGCGTATGCGGCCAGGTTTCGGTCGTTGATCCGCCGCCTCGATGCAGCCACTACCCCGGCAGTTCCCATCCAAAATGCTTACTTCATGGAGGGGCTGAATAAAGGATTGAAAAGGTCCCTGGCATCGTTGGATCTGGAAGCTCTTTCATTGGAAGAAGTCGTCCAAGCAGCGGTGAGGGCGGAACAAGTTCTGTTTACTTCCAAGGGAAGGAAAGGAAAAGTGAAGTATGAGGAGGCTGAGGGAGACTCCGATACCGATAATGAGGAGGAGTCGGATCAGTCGGATGAGGAGGAGGACAAACGTTCCATGAGGCGGAAGGCTGGAAAAGCGGCAGGGAAGTTATTTCCGGAAGGATCTGCTGCCGGAGCCAAAAGCCGGGATAGTGGAATAGGGTCCTCTTCAAAAGTTCGTAAGGATACTTGGTGTAATCGGTGCCGGAATGCAGGACACTTAGCAGAGGAATGCGGTTTGAATGAGCGGTGGTGTGCGATTTGCCAAACAGCGACGCATACCACGGAGATCTGCCGCTATAACGCACGAATAGCCCCGACACCAGCGGTGGCGGCGATAGTTGCGGCACCAGCCGCAGCACCAGCCGCGGTACCAGCCGTACCGGCGAAAAGACCTTGGCGGCCGAGAACGGTTGGAACAGGTGCGGATGAACCAGCAGGGGAACGGACGTTCCTATGTTTTTATTGCAATCAACCCGGACATCGAAAGGTAGATTGCGAATTATTCAAGCGCCAGGCTAACACCTCACAATGCTATGAAAGCCTTAAGTAAGTACCTGACTATTTTAAAAATTATAGTCAGCAGGCTAGCACCTCACAATGCTATGAAAGCCTTAGGTAAGTACCTAACTATTTCAAAAATTATACAAGGGGAAACACAACAATAGCCATGCCTAGAAGAATTAGGGAATCAAAGATCAAGGAAACAAAAGGACTAGGGGAAACGTCAATTTATGAGGGACCAACCAAGAATAAAAAATTGGATCTTGCCTCGGAAGGAGAAGAGGAAAGGCTTGTGTACATCGGCGAGCAACTCACTAAAGAGGAATAAAAGAACTAAAAGTGTTGCTCATGGAATATAGGTATTGCATGGCTTGGTCCTATAAGGACATGAAAGGGATCTTCCCTCAAGTTGAAGTAGACACCATACCAATTAGCGAAGGATCCAAGCCTAAGTTATGTCCCAGGTATGTGGACCCTATAGGAAAAATCCAAAGTATGGTACCCATGTCTATGACGAACTACAAAATTTATTGGATGTCAATTTCATTTATGAGATTAAGCACACTGACTGGGTGCACCAATCATAATTGTCCCAAAGAAAAACAAGAAGATGAGAATATGTGTGAATCATACAACGTTAATGCAGCCACAATAAGAGATCACTACCCTCTACCATTGCCAGAGACATTTTTGGAATGGGTACCAAGGTCAGAACTATGCAGCTTCTTGGATGGGTTTAGCCAGTACAATCAAGTACAAATTGCACTTCAGGATCAGGCAAAGACATCCTTTGCTACAAAATGGCATCTTTTTATAAAGAGTCACACCATTTGGCTTATGCGATGCTCTATCCACTTTTAAAAGGGTCATGTACACCGCCTTCAATGAATTTTCAACAAGTTCCTACAAGTGTTCCTCAATGACTTATGCATACACTCATGCAAAAAGGATCACTTAAAATGCCATGAAGATGTACTAAAGAAATAAAGGAGTATGGAATCTCCTTAAACTTCTCAAATGTCAATTCTTGGTCACACATGGAGTAGTCTTGGGACACATAGTCTCTTGACATGGGATTGCTACTGACGTAGACAAAATCAAGATCATCATGTAGCTTTTCCCCCCACAAAATGCTATGGGTGTCCAAGTATTAAATGGCCATGCTAGATACTATAGAAGGTTTGTATTTAGGTATGCCATGATTTCAAGACCCCTCTATAAGCTACTGGTGAATTTAATCTGGATAGAAGAATGCGAATAATAATTTGAAACCCTCAAGTGTAGAGTGATCACAAAAGGATCACAAGTCTCATATTGATGGCTACAAATTGGGACATTGAATTCCATGTGCATATAGATGGTTCCAAATATGCAATAGGGAGTCTGCTATGTCAACCTAGCAAGTATAATAAAGACTTCCCAGTCCACTTTGCAAGCAAGTATTTAAATGACACGGAGGTCAATTACACTACCACTGAAAGAGAAGCCCTACCAATGTTCTATAGTGTGAAGAAATTCTGAGATTATTTATTGGCCATTGACAATGTATTTTATATGGATCATCAAGCCCTATTCTATCTTATGAATTGACCATGTACCACTGATAGGATCACCAGACGGCTTATACTACTCCAAGAATTCAACTTCAAGATAGTGGTAAAGAAAGGACCCTAGCACTACATTGCAGGTCATACGTCATGATTAATGACAAGAGAGGAGCCAAAAGGAATAGAAAATGACTTGCTAAATGCTGCTTTGTTTCAAATTGATGTTGTCCTTGAATGGTGTGCAAACATCATTGGGTATTTAATGATAGGAAGACCACCCCTTGAACTGAGACCAGTGGAGGTAAGGAAATTATTAAAGCTACCCCCTACCAACTAATTTTTGCAAGTTAGTTACACAAGATGGCAATGACCAGATTCTCAGAAGTTGTGTTATGCCACATGAAATCATGCCAATCAAAGTGTCCTCCTAATATGCCTCCATGAAATCATGAAGGCATATCAGGAGGAAACTTTGAAGGGGAAGCAATAGCAACAACAATCCTCTTGGTAGAATATTGGTGGCAGACCTTTGGGCAGATGCTTACAACTATGTCAAACAATGTAATGTATGCCAAAGAGCAATCAAACGCCAGCACAAGGATATCAACCCCCTAACAATAGTTATATTGCTCAGCAACCATTTGAAAAATGGGGGATTGATTTCATAGGACCCATACATCTAGCCGCAAAGGGAAGACAACCTGTCAACTTCCCTGTGATACAATTCCAAGGCAAATTCTACATTGAAGCTAACAACACCTCCCAAAAGTGACAAAGATCTACCCGAGGAATATGTGGTCTACCTTCAATCTAATCTCCCCTATCTTGCCACTCTCTTTTTTTATCTTCTCATATCCCTTCCTAACTCTAGTAACATCCTCCGTTCCTTTCCTCAAATCCATGCTAAGTCATACTCCTTGCCATGCCTCCTCACTTATGCCTCTTGACACTATCGCCTAATCCAAGAATCTTCCTCTCCCCCACGACCACATATTCCTTAGATCCCGATTTAATTTCCAATGAAAGGCACCATCAATGATTCCATCAATGAGCTTCATGAATTGGATAATCCAAATTTCACACCCACTTGGGAGTTGAATAAGGATACAGGCAAGATTCCAATGCCTAGGAATCCCATAGGTGATTTTTGGAACAAATACCCAGATATGCAATCAAGAGGAGGACTAGGTCTCTCCAGGATTTCCATGCACTTTTTCCGAGTGCAAATAACTCTAGACATAAGCAAAAAATTGGAGTCACAACCTGCTTGGCATAGATCCAAACTACTCAAAGAAAAGCATCTCCTTGAAAAGTACCTCCTTGAAAATTTGCAAGCTCCATCTTCCTTTCGAAATGCATCCCACATTTGATGTGGTACCCCATTACTACCGATGGGATGCCAATCAGCATGATCCAAATAAGGAAGATGCTCCTCGTAATTGGCTAATAATCAATAGATACTCCAAAGTCAAATGGACCAACCAAAAAACACCCTGCAGAGCCTTGGACAAAACCATGCATCATAGATGTGAGGTAGTTATGACAAAACACTCGAGGGGAGCACTAAATAGCAAGTAGATGCTCAAACAACCAGTCACCTCTTTCAAAGAGCCATATCTCTTCAAGGATGGTATGTGCATTTGTTTGAAGAAGTGGTTCACAATGGTTTCTTAAAAACTAATCAAATAATCTATGGTGTTCATGGATTCCAAGGAAAAGATCGAAAAACTAGCTCGATCCATCTATCACCGATGTCGTTTTTACCATACTCATTGGGTAAAAACGATCACAGCACAACATTGTCTACAAAACTCAACTATAACCTAAGATGGGTAATCAAATCGGTCAATGAGATTTGTTAACCCTATGGCAACAAGGACTATAAGTGCAATCTAGAGCAATGGCAATGAGATCATTGTGTGTGTATAGTGGCAAGGCTCCACATAATATCTTGAGCTTGAAATATGATATGATGAATCTTAAAGGATGAGGATAGTTGAAGTCCTCCCTAGAAAAGATCCAATCATACTTGCAAAATTAGGAGTTAGAGAGAGAATGACTAAAACTAGAGTGAGAAATACTAAAGCCTACGCTTTTTGAGGTCCCTCCACAAAGGCTTTTTGAGGTCGACTCAAAAGGTCCCCCCACTTTTTGTAGGGATTCAAGAGGTTCCCCCACTTTGTGTAGGGAGTCATGAGGTTCCCCCACTTGTGTAGATACCCAAGAGGTCCCCCCAAAATGTGGAGGGACTCTTGTCCAAGAGGTCCCCTACAAAACAGGTCCCACCCTAGAGGTACCTTTGGATTGTGTAGAGACCAACATGGATAAATGTCTCTCAATCAAATGAAGCTCCCACTCTTTGGGGTTCAGTAAGCTTATTCCATGTGGGAATCCCAACATGTCCCTCGATCTCCAAACCTGTAGGGAAGTTTAGTAGTATAGAGTCTACATCCCATAACCTCCTTCTAAAACCTTAAATTCCCATGGAGGCGGCATCCTCCATCCATTGTTTGACAAAATATGAAGAGGGGAGAGGAGAAGAGTGGAGATGAGGAGAGAGGGCACAGCTAGAGAGCACACCACAAATGACTAACTATACACTAGATTTAGTTGAAAAAATAGAATATATACAAACCCTTTTAGGGTTAGGGTTAGGGTTAGGGGATCTTACCCTTTCGTTTATATCACTCTATAAGGTTAGTGCTATGCACATATGATCATGTGATGGTTCTATGCACACATGATCACATGATGCTGAGCGTGAACTCTCAACACCTTCCCTCAAGATCAACATCATGAAGTAGGCCTTCCCTCAAGATGATGATTCTGGGGAATCGAAGAAGGACTGAGCATTACATTCCATCACACCCCTTTAATGGGAATGTCCTTCCTCTACGTCAAACCAAGAGCTAATCGGTGTTTCTTGAAAAGCTCTTTACCGATTGGTTTGGTAAAGATGTCTGCAACATTCTCTTTGCTATCACAATGCTACAATGTGATGTCACCAAGTAACACTCTTTCTCTGATGAAGTGCTCTCTGACATCAATGTGCTTTGTCGTGGAGTGATATACTGGATTTTTGGCCAATGCTTGAGCTGATTGATTATCACAATATATTGTTGTTGGCTTTGACTCATCAAAGTAATCTATTTCTGACAATAGTCTTCTGAGCCATATAGCCTCACATGCACCTATAGTGAGTGCTCTATATTTTGCTTCAGTCGAAGACAAAGAAATAGTTGGCTGTTTGTTTGACAACCATGATATAGCACCTTGACCAAGGAAAAATGCATATCCCTGTGTCGATCTCCCGATCTCATGATCTCCGACATAGTCACTGTCACAGTATCCATGCAACCGTGGATGACTTCCTCTGTATTCTATCCCAAATTGTCTTGTACCTCTGATGTATCTCAAGACTCTTTTGGCTGCATTCCAGTGAGACTATTTTGGATTTGCCATAAAATGTGCTAGTGAGCTTACTACATAACAAATATCTAGCCATGTGATTGTCAGATATTTAAGAGATCCGATGAGCTGCCTGTAGTATTTGTCATTGACTGTAGGCTTTTCTAAATCTTTCGTAAGTTTCAAACTCTATTCCATGGGAGTGGCTGCAATCTTGCAATCTGCCATATGAAACTTCTTCAAGAGACTATCAACATACTTGAGCTGACTCATGAATGTGCCATTTGAATCTCCCCAGAACTCAATTCCAAGACAATAGTGCATAAGTCCAAGATCTTTCATGTTGAGCTCTGCAGATAAGTCTTGTTTCAGTTTTCTGATGAAGCTATCCTTGCTTCCTATCACAATCAGGTCATCTACGTACAAAAGTGCAATAGTAATGTCTTCCTCTTGAACTTTGTAGTAGAGAGTATGATCTGCATTGGACTTCATGTATCCTAGATCAGCAAAATATTTGTTGATTCTGCTATACCAACTTCTAGGTGCTTGCTTTAAGCCGTAGAGACTTTTCTTGAGATGGCAAACCTTATTCTCCTTTCTTGGTTCAACATAACCAACTGGTTGTTGCATGTAGACTTCCTCATCTAGATAACCATTGAGAAATGCATTCTTGACATCGAGCTGATACACATTCCATCTACTGAGTATCACTAGTGATATCAAGAACTGTATGGAATCCATCTTTGCTACTGGAGCATAAGTCTCATCATAGTCATGACCATATTGCTGTGCAAATCCTTTTGCAACTAGTCTGTCTTTGTATCTCTGAATACTTCCATCTGGATTGTACTTCACTTTGTATACCCATTTGTTTGCTATGGCCTTCTTTCCTAGTGGAAGGTTGCATGATTCCCAAGTATTATTCTTATACAAAGCATCCATTTCTTCATTCATAGCAATTTGCCATTCTAACTTGTCTACTGCATCTTCGAAGTACACTGGCTCTTCTGTAGCCATGATGGTAGTCGTAAGAGCATAGTTGGTGGTTTCCACTTGAATTGCTTTGCCTTTCTGAGCATATGTCAATCTGGCTGGTGGTCTGCTTTCCCTAGTAGACCGTCTGAGTTGCTATGGCTCTGCTTGGGGTGTTGTTGGCAATTCTTGCTCTTCTTCATCAACCTGTTCTATAGATGATTGTGAAGTCAATGATTCTATCTCCTGTGTAGGTGAGGTTTTCCATTCTAATTCCTAATCAACTCTCTCTCCAAGCTCCTCCTGTTGAGAAGGAAGTATGGTAGCCACTCAAATCATGCTTTTTACAATGCCTAATTTCCAGCAGTAAAAGTACTAGTCTTCTAGGAATCCTAATGCACTTCATCGAAGTTGAGTAGATCCCAATTTGTTTTGCTTATGATTTGATCATTATACATCCCACAAAGCTAAAATTAGTGTTGTATAAGTGCGAAAGATAGTAGTGGAACTTTAGGTGTGCTTTTGCCATGTTTTCTAGCTCATCAAAGCCCAACCAAAACGGGCCCAGGTGCAAGAAGCCACTCCTAGAGGTCACCATTAAACCTTCTACAAAACAAAATCTGAAAAAACATTGTTGGGTTGTTCTCCCTTCGATTCGTTCTTCCTAAGTACTCCCACAGTAGTTGCTCATAGATTGCCTAGTTGGTCCTAGGGGATCATGGTTTATGAATTCTTCTGTGATGATCGCCATCTTTGGTTAATAGTTGTTGGTGGATCAAAGTGTGGGTTGATAGTTCATTTGTGTGCTCATTGCCATGTAGGTGACACTTGAGTTGTTGTGACTTAGTCTTGCTCATTTGGGGTGTTGGTTTTCCTCGTAGTAGTGAGTGGTTGCATCGCTCTACTTCTCATTGGCTTTGACAAAATATGAAGAGGGGAGAGGAGAAGAGTGGAGATGAGAAGAGAGGGCACAGCTAGAGAGCACACCACAAATGACTAATTGTACACTAGATTTAGTTGAAAATGTAGAATTTATACAAACCCATTTAGGGTTAGGGTTAGTGCATCTAACCCTTTCCTTTATAGCACTCTATATGTGTTAGTGCTACGCACTTGTAATCACATGATGTTGAGCGTGGTCTCTCAACACCTTCCCTCAAGATCAACATCATGCAATAGGCCTTCCCTCAAGATGATGATTCTTGGGAATCGAAGAAGGACGGAGCATTACATTCCATCACACCCCTTTAATGGGAATGTCCTTCCTCTGAGTCAAACCAAGAGCTTGTCGATGTTTCTCGAAAAGCTCTTTACCGAGTGGTTTGGTAAAGATGTCTACAACATTCTCTTTGCTATCACAATGCTGTCGTGTGATGTCACCAAGTAACACTCTTTCTCCGATGAAGTGCTCTCTGACATCAATGTGCTTTGTCCTAGAGTGATATACTGGATTCTTGGCCAATGCTTGAGCCGATTGATTATCACAATATATTGTTGTTGGCTTTGATTCATCAAAGTTGTATGTTTCTGACAATACTCTTCTAAGCCATATAGCCTCACATGCACCTGTGGTAGTGAGTGCTCTATATTTTGCTTCAATTGAAGACAAAGAAACAGTTGGCTATTTGTTTGACAACCATGATATAGCACCTTGACCAAGGAAAACTGCATATCCCTGTGTCGATCTCTTGGTCTCATGATCTCCAACATAGTGACTATCACAGTATCCATGCAACCTTGGATGACTTCCTCTGTATTCTATCCCAAACTGTCTTGTACCTTTGATGTATCTCGAGACTCTTTTGGCTGCATTCCAGTGAGATTGTTTTAAATTTGCCATAAAATGTGCTAGTGAACTTACTGCATAGCAAATATCTGGCCATGTGATAGTCAAATAGTAAGTTTGAAACTCTATTCCATGGGAGTGGCTACAATCTTGCAATTTGCCATATGAAACTCCTTCAGGAGACTGTCAACATATTTCAACTGACTCATAAAGGTGCTGTCTGAATCTCTCTAGAACTCAATACCAAGACAATAGTGCATAAGTCCAAGATCTTTCATGTCGAACTCTGCAGATAAGTCTTGTTTCAACTTTTTGATAAAGCTATTTTTGCTTCCAGTCACAATCAAATCATCTATGTACAAAAGTGCAATAGGAATGTCTTCCCCTTGAACTTTGTAGTAGAGAGTATGATCTGCATTGGATTTCATGTATCCCAGATTAGCAAAATACTTGTCGATTCTGATGTACCAACTTTTGGGTGCTTGCTTTAAGCCGTACAGACTTTTCTTGAGATGGCAACTTTCCTGGTTCAACGGAACCTGCTGGTTGTTGCATGTAGACTTCCTCGTCTAGATAACCACTGAGAAATGCATTCTTGACATTGAGCTGGTATACATTCCATCTACTAAGTGTCGCCAGTGATATCAAGAACCGTATGAAATCCATCTTTGCTACTGGAGCATAAGTCTCATCATAGTCTTGACCGTACTGCTGTGCAAATCCTTTTGCAACTAGTCTGGCTTTGTATCTTTCAATGCTTCCATCTGGATTGTACTTTACTTTGTATACCCATTTGTTTGCTATGGCCTTCTTTCCTGGTGGAAGGTCGCATAATTCCCAAGTATTGTTCTTGTACAAAGCTTCCATTTCTTCATTCATAGCAAATTGCCATTCTATCTTGTCAACTGTGTCTTCAAAGTACATTGGCTCTTCTGTAGCCATGACGGTAGTCATAAGAGCATAGTTGGTGGTTTCAACCTGGGCATATGTCAATCTAGCTGGAGGTCTGCTTTCCCTAGTAGACCGTCTGAGTTGCTGTGGTTCTTCTCGGGGTGCTTTTGGAAATTCTTGCTCTTCTTCATCAACCTTTTCTGTAGATGACTGTGTAAACGGGTTTCTATCTCCTATGTATTTGAGGTTTTCCATTTTGATTCCTCATCGAAGATTACATCTTTGGAGATAATTACCTTGTGATTGATGGGATCATACAACTTGTATGCTTTGTTGTCTTTACTGTAGCCAACCATGATGCATTTGCGTGACTTTGCATCCAATTTCTTGTGATGGTGATCATGTATGTGGACATATGCTGTGCAGCCAAATATGCGGAGATGCCTAATGTGTGGCTTGTGTCCAATTAATGCTTTATAAGGTGTCATACCCCTATATTGGTTGGGTTAGAAACCGATTAACCAAATAGTTTGCAGTGGCTATTGCTTTTGCCTAATACTGATTCGGAAGATGCTTCTCATTGAGCACTACTCTAGCACTGTCTGCTAAAGTACCATTCTTCCTTTTAGCTCTTGCATTCTGTTGAGGAGTATCTACACAACTGAATTGTCTTTGAATGCCGTGACTTCTGAAAAAGTTCATGAATGTTGAAGACATGTATTCACCTCCTTTGTCTGATCTCATGACTTTGATCTTTCTGCTTGTCTGGTTTTCTACCATGCCTTTGAATTCTTGAAAATCTGAAAAGACTTTAGATTTCTCTTTCAAAAAGTAGACCCAACAATATCTGATGTAGTCGTCGATGAAAGTCAAGTAGTAAATGAAACCATTGATGCCACGGGTTTGGGCATAACCCCATACATCTGTGTGAATCAAATCAAGAATACCTCTAGCTCAAGGGGTGCTTCTGCCAAAGTTGGTTCGCTTTTGTTTGCCAAAGCCACAAACTTTTCCAAGAAACTATAGCTTAGGAATCCCAAGTGCCATATTCTAATTCCTGAGCTCTATCAAGCTCTTGGAATTGACATGTCCATATATCTTGTGCCATTTTATGGATAGTGGCATATGTTGCGGTTGAGCTAACATGGCATGCAAATCTAGTACTGTGGCTAGTATTCTAAACAAGCATCCTTCCTTGATTGCTTTTCCTACTAGCTAAAATCGTTTGGATATCTCTGATAGTGCATTCATCTCCATCAAAGATGACTCAATAGTTGTGTTCCATCATTTGACCTACTGACAAGAGGTTCTTGTTGAGCTTCGGAACAATGAGTACATCTTTCACCAATCCTTTTGTACCAGTGAAATTGTTCATAGGGATAATGCATGTCCCTTGAACTAGATTCAGTATATTATCTGCCGTGTAGATGACATTCTTATGACCTTCTAATGGTTTCATCTCTGTGAACCATTCCAGATGCTTTGTCATATGAGATGATGCACCGCTGTCAATGTACCAAGGATCTTGATCTGCTTGGTTGACTTGATAGTTGAAATCCTCTTTTGAATTGCAATCAGTGTGTATCAACCTTCTGCATTTCTTCGTTTGCCAGGAACATTAGAATGTCCACCATGATGATTTCCTCTTTCACGGGAATTCCCTTGATTGCTGCTAGATTGACCACCTTGGTCGGACTGCTTCTTACGGCAATCTCTTTCATAGTGTCCAAACTTATGACAGTAGTTGCATTGAATATTTGACATGTTGGTGGATGCCTTCCCTCATCCTTGGAATCTTCCTCGGTTGGAATGATTTCCTCTTTGCTAATTCTAATGTTGCTAAGGATGATGTTGATGCTGATTTTGACTTTCATGCTGATTTTGTTGCTGATGATGACCACTTCGCTGGAATAATCTACCTTTACATCTACCTCTGCCTATGCTTCTATCTAAAGATGTGAATGCTTGATCATTGGAATGACCTTTGCATGCATGAATGGCCTGAGTCCTAAGTTCTTCACCAAGTAAAACTGACTAAAGTTCTTCTAGTGTCGGAATTTGCTATTGAATGGCAATACTCTGGACTAGATTCTCGTCTCTCTCTCCTAGTCCATTCAGGATGACTTGAACCATTTCTGTGGGATTCATAGTCTCTCCTCTTGGTGCAAGTTGATTGTTGTAATCTTTTATTCTGAGTACATAAGCATGACCAGCTTCACTGCTATTGCAGAAACTCTGGTTGATTTGGTTTCTCAGTGTGAGAATCTTGGAAGTGTTCTTGGACTCGTAGAGAGCTGTGAACATATCCCATGCTTCTTTTGATGTCTTGATTGTGTTGAGCTATCCTAGCATGACATCTTGTACATTCTGCTTGATCAGATGATATGCATACTTGTCTTTCTTGTCCCATTCTACATGTGATCGGGCAACGGTAGGATTTGCTACAGGTGCAGAAATTATTGGTGTAGCTAGAGATCCCATTGCTAGTGCCGTGACAACAGGTGGAGTAGAGCTGCTGCTAGCTAGATCATCTAGTGGTCTAGGAGTAGATCCATCGACATACTCCCATTTGTCATGAAGTACAAGAATGGTCTCCATTCGATATTTCCATGTGCCATAATTGGAGTTGTCTAGCTTAGCAGATGCCTCCAGATTGAGGTTGCTAGTCGTAGACATGGTGCAACAAATGTACTCAAAGCGTCGTGAAAAGCACTATCTGAATCAACTACAAAACACTAATTGTGCCAATTGAAATCTGAACTGTCGATGAAGGTAAAATTGTAATATATAATCCAATTTGAATTACAAGGCTTATGGCAAATGATGCCAGAAATAGCCAAGAGACTTTACAAGGCTCAAAATGATGTGCACAAACGCCAGAAAATAGCCTGATTAAAGGCTTTACAATGGTGGCAATGTGAAGTGCAAATGTGCAATAGTTTGCAATCTGCCCACTGATACAATGTGCCAATACCAGTAAAGACTGCTCGTTGATTCGAAGATGGTAGGGTTTCAGAAAATGTAACGAGTGTGAAACCGCATGTGAGCATAGGGACTGCTGACTCCGAGTAGGAACTAGTCAAGAATTTTGGGCATGGCTTATATTGGCAAATGGGAGAAATTCAAAATGGCGATCTAGTCTACTTTGATTTAGACCTAGACCAACCATCGATCGAAGAAAATAACAATAAATAATTTCTTTTTCTTTGGTTCTTTTTATGTGCTGGGTCAAATGCATTGATGTAGAGGCTAATGTGCGTGAAAGAAGTGGATTTGTTGTGAAAATTATGCCAAAATGTGCATGTGATGTGATGAGCACGTAGAGCGATTTTTCTTTTCGCAATGCCCTCAAATTCTTCCTGGATCAAGAGATATGACTTGATCTAGGTGGAGGGGCAAAAGGGGTGCAAATGTGCTTAATGATGATGTGGCACTCAGGGGGTCACATGCAGAAGCAATGCCTGTGGAAAGGTGTGCCTCTGGGGCATTGTGTGATGAGATGGCACAAGGATTCACATGCAGTGCCTGACAAGGGGTAACTGTGACTGCCAAGGGACTACCATGTGGCAGTGCTGAGGTGGTAGGTGAGGTGGCAATGATGTGTGGTAGTGAGGATAAGGGTGCCACGTGTCATACTTCTAACCACACCTTACTATGGTGACCCAATCGAGGGTTAACTTGACCCGAGGTTAAGTTGACCTTGGGTTATGTAACCAACCCTATTCAGAAGGATGACTCAAGGCCAACCTGACTGCACCACTCAATTGGGGTCAAATCTTATCTGCCACATGTCATAAAGATTACCATTGACCAGTCCCAAGGCTGGTTGGAACTAACCATGGTGAGTGTTTATCCTCCACATGTCAAATTTTGGACCAAGGTAAAGATAACCTTATGCTTGGTCTGTATGCAGGTGGCCAGACGTGATGACGTGGAGTTTGTGAAGGCGATGGAGCATGCGTGGGCTATGGCAAAGATGCGCTTGTGGAGGCATCTCGATTGGTGCGTGCGAGAGGTCGGAGCTTAGGTGAAGGCTTGGAGGAGCTGCAATTAAAAAAAATTGTTCTCCTTCACGGCTTTCAACTCGTGATGCTGGAGGCGTGGCTGTCAACCGAGAGCACGGAAGGAGTAGAGGCCTTGTAGGAGGAGCTGGGAGCCAGTTGGAAATGCGTGTTGAGAGAGCCCATTCAGCAATACTGCATGGATGAGTAGTAAAGCCCCGCTTTGCTCTGGCTCGATAAGGTAGCTTTTTTGAAGAGAGGGAGCTCTCGAGCCTAGTCACAACAGGATCAATTGGTTCCATAAGGAAGAAGGTTGTCGGATGGCTGTCGGGAACTCTGTGATGGACGAAGGCACTGGAGGTACGGCCTTGTGCACATAGAAAGAAAAGACATGTACAAAGTGACCCAGCTAAGAGAGAGAAACCGAGGTAAACCCAACGTGATCGCCAAACAAATGTTAGAGGAAGATAATACAAAATGACACGTAGCCCCAAGACACTCAGTCAAGTAGAGAACAAGCCCGTGTCCAACAGAGCATTCCAATGCTCTGTTGGACACCTGAGGGTGCAAAGCCATGGACGGGTGGAGTGGGAACGTGCTCTTGAGAGGGGAAAAGAAAAAGAAATCCCTTTCAAACATCCCATTTGAAACAAGATGAATTTCATTCATGTGGCCTGCCCACAGAGAAGAAGAAGAAGAGAGAGAGAGAGAGAGAGAGAGAGAGAGAGAGAGATCACTAAATGCATGTATTGAAAGCCCTTACAAAAGCCTACGTGGACCGATCACCTTAAAATAAAACAAGTGAGTACAAGTACTCGTGAGCACTGCCTTCAATTGGTTCTGTCAAAGGAAAACAACTGTCAAGATGAATGAATGATTAATTTGCAACACCTGTGATGGAAGGCGGTGTATAGGAAAGGTTGAATGATTTGCAAAGAGAGAGAGAGAGAGAGAGAACCAAAATAGTACAAGGCCACGTGGCAAAAAATGAAGAAAAGTGAAACGATAGCTTTGCGTGGAAGGCAGTGCTAAAAAATGTCTTTAAAATCCTTTTTTATCACACATTTCACTAAGGTCTTCCTATGGGCAGGCCAAAAAACAAAATGAATTAAATAAAAAGGTAATTTCCTTTCCCTTGTAGTAGGCCAAAAAATGAAATGGAATATTCTCGGACAAAATATTCTTTTGGCAAGGCTCTAGATCCTGTGATTGAAGGACTGTGGCCTTTGAGAACGAAGAGGAGCTTCTTGGAATTGTTGCAGCAACGGATTTACGCGAGCCACTGCAGTCAGCAGTACACGTAATTTGTTAGCTTTAGGATTGAAGCTTGTCCAGAAGGGTCAGAGTACGAATTTGTGAGGCACTTAGCAGGATGGTTGCGCGTCAGAAGCCCAATATTTTGGTGACGGGAACTCCAGGCACCGGGAAAACCTCCACTTGCTCGCTTTTGGCCGGTGTCACAAATCTTCGTCATATCGATGTTGGAGAGCTCGTCAAGGCGAAGCACCTTCACGACGGTTGGGATTCGGAGCTTCAGTGCTACATTCTTAACGAAGACCTGGTAAGTCTGTACCCTGCGTACATTGAAACGTGCCTTTTGGGTTATGTCTGTGATGCTTTCATTGAATTTCCGGTTTATTGCCAATGTATGTGCCATCATTTTACTTATTTTCTTCAGCTGCCTGCGCATGTGCCTTGTTTGAAAATATTTGAACTTTTGGGTCCCAGTTATGTGACACACATAACATGTTTCAAAAGTGGAAGGGTTAAACTGGCCATCTGTACCTGCGCTTTACCCCGTGACGTGCCACTCTACGACATTTTGTATTGTTTTGCAGCTATGCGATGAGCTGGAAGATGTGATGAAGGAAGGAGGGAACATAGTTGATCACCATGGCTGTGAGCTTTTTCCTGAGAGATGGTTTGATAAAGTAGTGGTTTTGCAAACAGACAACTCCATTCTTTACGACCGGCTAACCAATAGGTGCGCTTTTCGATAAGACGTAGGTGGTTCTATGTCTCGCATGCAAGGACTCCATGAATTTTATGGTCTTTGCTAGTAATTGTTTAGGGAAGCCTAGTCTTTGCTGTATAAAAGGATCAGGCTTTTAGTGTGGAATGTAAAAAAAGAAAGTTCCTAACGACTTTGAAGTTTGTGAATGACTTTGTTATCCCTTGAATCTTTAGTTGCAACCTGTGGTCTTGACCTTTGTGCTGGATTGTAAAAATATCCTTCATGTAATCCCTTTTGAGGATTGGTTTGCTTGTGCCAAGACATCCAACGGAAGTCATCCATGATTATATTGGGCAAGCATAGAAGGCAAATGATGAAAAAAACTTTGGATATGGGCTCTCATCTTGAGGATGATAGGATAAACCTTTCTTTCAAACTGTTTGAATGCCTTGATTGGCTCTTGTTCTTTGCCCTGTCTTTGGTGACTATGTTTGATTCTTGCACTAACTTGTTTGAAATGAAGTTATGTGCTGCACCATCGTCAATGAGAAGAGAGAGAGAGAGAGAGAGAGAGAGAGAGAGAGAGAGAGAGATGCTTAAAAGACTTTATGCTAAGTTCTAACTACTATTGCTCTCTATTTTTATCACCATTGGCTTTGCTTACTCCTCCGGATCATATCACATATCAAATATTTGAAGTGCAAATCGAGCTTAGATTTTAAAATTCAAAAATTGAGTTTTTTTTAGTATCATTATTTCATACATACTCTTGATTTCAAAACTCCAAAAGCATGTCTAAATTAATACCATGGCCTTTAACACATTCTTAGCATCATATCTTTAAATAAAAATCGACTTTGGGTTGATTTCAAAACTATAATAATATTTTATAAGTTGTATGTACATTCTCATACCATGTCTTTCAGTTGCCACGAGGCTCTCATGAGAGGAGGATCACTCTAGAGTTTGGGGGGCTTCATCTGCTGTTGATGGACTGAGGGCTGCTACTGGTCTATGGCCTGTGGATGCCTCTGGAACAACCTGTTGCATCTACTTCTGCTGGAACTGATGTGTTAACTGCGGTTGGAGGTGGAGGTGGAGCAACTGCTGGAGCGGATGATATTATCGCCACAACCAAGAGGCTTGGGTATCATTGATCCGGAGATGCAGAGCAAGGCCCTTCTAGGCAAGCTAGTGGTTCGTGGTCTCACCCCAAGTGCCGAGCCTTGGAAGCTCCTCTTATAGAGAGGGCTTCTGAGGAACACCCCACGCACTGGAGGACAGTGGCAGTCTTCACATAGATGGATCTTCTCAGAGGCCCCCCTTATGAGCAAGCTTCTCTATTGGAGCTCGGCCAAACTCTCCCTCGCAGGTCGCGCCTTAGTGGCAAACCAGGTCCTTCTTGCAACTGCTTGGTATATTGCCTCCTGTTGGTGCTTTCACAGAGGATGCATTGGGCAGCTCCGACGGTTGGTACGGAACTTCCTCTGGGCCGGTTCAGACGGCATGAGGAACACTAGGGCCCAAGTAGCTTGGCAGACGATGATCATGCCATAGGCACTGGGAGGCTTGGGTATCATTGATCCGGAGATGTAGAGCAAGGCCCTTCTAGGCAAGCTAGTGGTTTGTGGTCTCACCCCAGGTGCCGAGCCTTGGAAGCTCCTCTTACAAAGAGGGCTTCTGAGGAACACCCCACGCACTGGAGGACAGTGGCAGTCTTCACATAGATGGATCTTCTTAGAGGCCCCCCTTACGAGGAAGGGCTCCCCCCTAATGAGGAGTCTTCACAGGGTTTGGCAGAGACTAGCAGGGGGTCTCATCCGTGCTCCGCCCAGATGCAGAGAGGAGTTTGAGCGTCAGCCCCTTATGTGACACCTAGAGGTTAGAGATTAGGAGGGGTGTATGCTTGGGCAGCGGACTCACATTGGTTGGGCACAGTGGAACAATGGTCCAACAGGGTCTTTTGGTCACTGGAGCAGACTACCTATGGAGGCAGAGACGTGGCTTGACACCCTAGCGCATCTGAGAGGGACAGGGCAGCGGATGGGCGAGATCGACTTAGCCATTCCCGAGTCCTAGTGGAAAGGACTTCACTTTGGAGAGAGTAGATGGCTGGGGCAATTTTTCCATACTGGTGTTCCCTTGAGGATTTTGATGTAGCGCGACATCACGGACCCCGGCTTCTTCTGTGTAGGACTTGGAGGCCTACTGCAGCTCCTCATTGGGAGTGACCTTGAGATGGATGGGAGTCTTGATGGGATACACTGGCAGATGATCAGAGTGGTAGGACGCTTGGGGAAGGAGTGGCACATCAATCCTCCCAGTATCTCAAAGCAGGACGCCTCTAGATGGTGCCTCTGGCTATGGGAGGGTAGACCCCTGAGGGAGGTCCAGTGGGACACTGGGGAGTGGTTTTGGCCCTCTAGGGGCGGCCTTGCTGAGATGATAGATGAGGTGCCTTTCTTTTCCTACACCACACGGATTGGTAGGGGCAAGTACTGGGCTTCAAGGTTTAGGGGCAAGCTTGGTCTTTCAAAGTTTTGGAATCTTTTCAAGGCCCTTAAACCTTGTTATTTCTACAAAATGTCGTTCATTCCTTCACTAGAAATGGTCTTCAAGGCCTGCCAAGGTTTAGGGGCAAGCCTGGTCTTTCAAAATTTTGGAATCTTTTCAAGGCCCTCAAACCTTGTTATTTCTACAAAATGTCGTTCATTCCTTTACTAGAAATGGTCTTCAAGGGCTGCCCTGTGGGAAACTCGTGGGTTTTATGAGAAGTTCTTGTTTCAACGTCTAGGTCTGTGTGTATAGAGATTGTTAATTCTTTTCCTTTTGGTGTCCATTTCAGGTCCTTGTTACTTTTAATCATATTGATGCAAGTGTCCTTACCCTGATTTGTTCTTATGTGAGTGTATCAGGGGCTATATGGGCCAGAAACTCCAAAACAATATGGAGTCAGAGATCTTCCAAGTGTTGCGGGAAGAAGCAGAAGAAAGCTACTCGCATGACATCATAATGATCATGCAGAGCAATACTATTGAGGACATGAGTAATAACGTGGAGGTGCTGAAAGAATGGGTTGCATCTTGGAGGCAGACTGATTCTTGATATGCAGTTTCTGTTATCCATACTATTTTGAGTATTTCCGTCTTGTGTAATAGTATAATTCACTGAAGTCAATTCCATATCTGTTTGTGGGATAGAAAAAGCAAAAGTTTGTTTGTCTTTTTCCTCAGTTACATTGGTCTAATTGAAATGAATTGATGTCCTTTCCATATATTGTACCTGAATGAGAAGTTATTGTTGACACTCGTTGATAATGTTTAGAAAACAAAGCAAAGAACGAATAAATCTAAACTGCCCATACGCATGTATGTATTTGCAGATTTTGTTAAAGAACCCTGCAAGATGCCATTTGAAGTAAACCCAGGAATGTCAAATTGAATATTATAACCTGCTGCATCAGATAATGTCAAATTCAAGGGACTTGAATTGCAGAACTACTAGGAGATTACAACCCAAATTTTGGATGCTTTTACATCAAAGGCATATTAGGGGTCACCCAAAACTCTCTTAAAGGGAAAAGGTTCACAAAGGTGGTAATAGCTAATGAGCTCTTTTCATCGGGATCTTCTCTTGCTTGTGAATCAATATGAGCACCCACTCCTTATATACTAGGGCTTTCGTAATGCGAGCTTTCATGTGGGATAAATCATTTGTCCTTTTGACATGTGGCTGTTTGTGAAGTCCAAATTGACATATGTCTTTACCAATATACTCCATGCCTTGTGTATGCCCTATGAAAAATGAACTATTTTAGCCATCTTTGATAACTCTTTATTTTTCCCATCAAAATCGAACCTTTTGAGTGACTGTTTGAGCTATTTTCAGCTAAAAGTTTCTTCGAAGGTTATTTTGAAGCCAGCTTCGTGTCCACTTGACATCGTCTTTAAAATGCTACAAAATTCATATATTTCCCTCTACATTGAGATCTTTATTGACTCAAGTCAAGCTAAACAACACAAGTTGTTTATATGGAAATCTTAAATAAAAGAACACTCTTGTTCATAAAATAGTGTCCTAATAGGGCCCTTGACCTTTAAACCAAAATCATGATGCACTTGAAAAATGAATTAAAAAGTTTGTCAAAATTAGTCCTCTTTGTGAAGGTGTTTATTTGCTCACGTGGGCAACAATTGGTTTCAAAGGTTTTAAATTTCAAATGGAGGTAGGTTGCATTTTAAAATCGGTTGTGTTCTCTTCAAATGAAAGATGTCACCATTATCACCTATCTTATAAGTATCCAAGATGTTGATTGTTGCTAAATACATTGAAGGACTTGAATTATCAGTTTGGCAAAAATAGGTTTGCTGAAATCTTATCATCAATTTGTGACTTCTTTGACAATCAAAGGATCAACATTTTCATGTATGATTCTCTTTATGGATGATTCTTAGAACAACAAATTTGGTAGAACCATGAAGATATCAAAGATATCTAGCCAAAGATGGGAGGATTTGGACAAAAGAAATTCAATATAAGGCTTAAGCAAAATCATCAAAGGTTCAAAATCCATAGAATTAGCTCAGCAAAGAGGCGCCCAAGAATGACTATGATGAGTTGAGGAACACAAAGCTAAACACTGCCTATGAGCTCCCACATGTGTTGTTGCATGGCCATAGGCCATGTGGTAGCACTTAAGCTCTGATATTACTATTGGATTTCAAAGCGCACAACACATTTCTCTCTTTACAACCGGAAATAATCACACCATGAAACATCACATAAAATATTAAAACCCTGCGTTGTGAAGGATAAAAAAAGACCTATTTTAGAACTTGATAGTGAAAAGACTTGAAATATTACGATGCATCCCCACGGGGCTTCTTATTGCTTACAAAGACAAGAATATGACTACACAGCATATGACTCACAACCAACTGCTACAACTTATAGAAGCAGAAATGATTTCAGATGATGTTTAAAGATGTTTAAAGGCCACTAGCCTTGGCAACCTAGGCGTCAACTAAGAGGCACCCTAGATGACTCTTATGAGCTAAGGATCACAAATCACTCGGAGAGTACAAGAGTTGCCCTTCATGAAGATGTTGCTTATGAGCTACTATACGTGCTGTTGCATAGCCATTGGCCATGTGGAAACACTTCTGGATCTTTAGATAAAGAAACCCTACGAGGCTACCCATGCAATGATAAAAGATCCTAACATGCACCATTACAACCATATGGATGCATGCGGGGTCCAATGAAGGCTAGGTATTATGTTGTCTTTCTTTATGATTTTCTAAAAAAGACATGGGTTTATAAACCAAAGGCGAAACATTCAAAAGATGAAAAAATTAAAAGCAAAAAAATGGAAAATCAATTTGGAAAAGGATCAAAATAGCTTTGATATCTCTAGGTGAGAAATTCAAATCAAATGAGTTTATTCAATTTGGCAACAATCACACTGTTTAAAGAGAATACACAGATAGATATATACCCCTCCCCCAAAAATAATAATAATAATAAATAAATAAATAAAATTAAAGTTAAAAGAAATTAAGTAGCTAAATAATAGAATTGAACAATCAACAACATGTATTGGTGTATATTGAGGTCTAGCAATCTAACAAGCAAGTTTTAGGAGTCGTAACTTTATTTGTAAAATATATTAAAATTAAAGCCCTATGGCATCACTCTGAGTAAGCATGGAAAGGTACAAAACCAATTGTTAAGCACCTTTGTATTTTCAATTGCAAAACATATGCACCGTTAGGAGATAAAAGTAGAAAACATATGTACCTTTGTATTTTCACTGAGAAGTAAACTAGGGGATAAAAGTAGAAAACGTATCTTTGGCAGTTATGATGACCATTCAAAAGGATACCGACTAATAAAGCTTAGTTAGTAGCAAGAGGATATGCATAGAAATCATATATTCATGACTTTGAAAACTTTTTCTCCAATTGCAAAAATAAATTCAATCCATGCACTTTTCTCTTTAGTATCACACAATAAATGAAAGATATTTCAAATGGATGCCAAATTAACGTTTTTAAAATGGTGCACTTGAAGAAGATGTCTATGTTGAATAGCTTGAAGGTTCCCTTGTTAAATGGAATTAGATTTGTTTTGCAAATTGCAGAAGGCATTATATGGTTTAAAGCAAGTATCAGAGATGAATATACAAAATGCACCAAGAATCAAGAGAAGTGAATCAAATACACTCTTTTACTTTTCAAGAATATTTTAACTTGGTTATTAAGGGCAATCCAAATGATGGCAACATTCAAAGATAGAAATCCAAGGTTATTGGTAAAAACATTTACATAGTAGTATGATTCGGATTATGATGTGACTCATACACTAGTAGTAACCAAGATGGATTCCATCAAAAATTTGATCTCTCTAGCCATAATCAAAAGATGCAATGCGTACTAGCTAGATGTGAAATTTCTTTTCTCAATAATTACTTAGACAAAGAATTATACATGCACCTACCACCAAGTTATGTTGAACACAACAAAGATAATTAGGTTTATTAACTCAAGAAAAGTCTCTATGGACTAAAGTGAGTGCCCAAATTTTGGTATAGTAGAATTTAAGAGTATTTCTCTGATCGAAGATACATCATGTCCAATGTAGGGTCGTACTCTCTACTATAAATTTCATAGGGAAGACATCACCATTGCACTTTTGTATGTAGATGATATAATTATGATTGGCTGCAATGAAAGCTTCATCATCAAATATAGAAATTGATGTGAAAGACCTTGGTGGACTTGCGCATTATTATATTGACATTGAGCTAATAGAAATTTTGTAAAGAAGTTTCATATGAAAGATTGCAAGATTATAGCCTCTCCCATGGAGAAAATTTTAAAACTTACAAAAGATCTAGAAAATCCTACAATAAATGGCAAGTTATATCAGTACCTCATCACATCTCTTATATATTTGACTATCACAAGGCCATATATTTATTATGTAGATGTACCATTTGCTAGTATGGATCAACCTCTAGTTTCTGATCATGTACATTTATAGGTACGGCCTCAGCATGAGGAAATCCTATCCACATCAAAAGGACATCACATTTATGCATTGATCCAACTCCATCTTTTGCCACAAATGATGTTGATGGATAGCAAGAGTTAAGCAATGAATAGTGACCATTTGTAGAAGGTAAGTCCTTAGTATGCTTTGACATCTCCAGCAACATGCAGAGATACGTGCCTTAGTGCATCCACCTCCTCAGGTGATCTATTCTATTGTGATGAGTAGACAAGTTATTCGTACAGTTTTGCATTTGCTCAAATATGCCATAGTGCATTGGTTATGGATTAGATCAAATAGATAATTTATTAAGACATTCTAGCATTAGCTTAGTTATCCCACATTGCACCACACTTGGATTTAGTCATCACTGCTACCTTAGATCAGCAGATCCTTCCTTACAATGAAGATATTTATGCATTAGTGCAGTGGACATTATCAGGTGTGGCCATAGAAAAACTTGGGGAAACTCAATGTTCCAGCATGCACTTATGACTATAGTGTACATCCATATTTGATATGGATGAGTGGTTGGGATCCCAAGACTTTAGATTTATCTTGACAACAACATTTGGTAGCTCATATTCCTAAGGACATCTTATGTTTTTTTGGTTGTAGTTCAGCTTCTACGCCTTTATATTGTTAGCTCCATTATCATCCTACGATAGATGCTACATCCCATGTCAAGGGATGTCTAGCCATACACATAACAGATCACCTTCAGCCATGATAGTTGAGCATATACATTTGACAAGCTTCCATGCCTTGTCTGTTGTTTGGGCCTCTTCAGCAAAGCATAGAACCATCCTTGCAGCTTCGGACCCTACTTTTATTTAGCCCTTGGACCACTCTGTCCACACTAACTATTCATTGACTTTGGAGTCTTCTATGAGTATGATAGGGATTACTCTATTGTGACACTTTGGGTTGGTGACACCCTTGGTTGTCACAACCTACCAGATTGCATCTTCTCAGTTGTAATGATCAACTTCACATCCAAATTCTTTGGCAGAGTAGCTTCACAATCCTCACAGACTTATGATATTGTTTAGCTTTAACATGTCCAACATGCAATCATCTCTTGAATGACCAACCTTTGATCCAGGTGTACTTTATCCCTAGCATTCTTTCCTCATCTCTTTCACCTATTCTTTGACCTACGACTTAAGAGGAGGGGTGCACATTACATAAAGGATCTACCCATTGTACAAGCTTCCAATGTGTAGTTACTAATCTTACACACATACTACTCTGATTTTTTTTTGTCTTTCTTTTTCTTTTTGGTTTCTACCCTATGCACCAAATGAAACCCAAAAACAACTTGTACATGCACCCTCTACTTACAATTGCACCATACCATAAGAACACATGGTCAAACCCTAACCCTATTCCTAAGGGGTTCATGAATATATTTTATGTTTATGATCAACCTATGGCATTTCAAAGCTATTCTTTTTTTTGGGTAATTGAAGTCTTCATATCACTTAAAATAGAATTTCCTTTTCAAAGTGTAACCTTTTGCTATTGTCACTAAAATAAATAAATCATTCATATTATAATAATTCCCAATGAGCTACTCTAATATTGTTATAGTTAAACCTCTATCCGTAGGCCCCCCCCCCTCCCCCCCCCGACCGACAAAAAAAGAAAAAAAAACCACCCCCATAGTAATTGACACAAGCATGTGCTTACATTTCAATCCACTCACAACTTTTCCATTAAGAGTATAGTTTGAAAATCATTATATATTTAACCATCTTTCCTGTCTGTGTCTGTTACACAATTAGTGTCAATGGTACCAATGACAACTTGGCTATCATGTCATACAACAAACCAATTGAGCCATCAATAGAATCGACAACCAATTAGGACTTGCAACTGAGTAAAGCCAATAACTCAAGTTGAGCGATTAGCCAATTAGCCCTAAATTGTAGACTAGTTGCTATTCAATCAATTACATGCGAAATAGGGCTCAAATCATGAATTGCCATGTTCCACCCATTTGAAGCAATGCCACCTACATCAGGCATTAGATAAGCAAAATGGTTACCAAGAGGCAACCATGATGGGCCCACATTGGAAAGCTCGCAACTTGCCTTTATTGGCAACCAAAATAAGGCCCACATTGGAAAGCTCGCAACCTTTATGCTTCAAGTTCGCATGCTTGCAAGTCTTGCATTGTTGTGGGTTAAGCTAGGCAAGAACACGAGCAAGGCAAGGTAAGTGTCAACATTATGCTACATCTTTCCAAGCTTTTGTACTTAAATCCTTTGTGATGATTCTTCAATTGCAATGCGACTCCTAAAATATACCCTTTTAACAAAAAGGAAAACAAATTATAGATTCTCATCACTCACTTTGTTCGTATCAAAACACAAAGCATAGTTTAGACATTCTCAAAACTTACCATGGATGTTCATTACCCTTTCAATCCTAGTATGCTCGTCATGCTCTCAAGACTCAAATTAAGACACTTCCGACTTTACAATGGACGTTCATCGCCCTTTTAATCCTAGTTTGCTTGTAATGTGCAACTTCTAGGCTACTACTAAAAGACCATTTTTGGCTTAAGTCTTGAAGATGACACCACTCTTGACGTTCATTACCTTTTCAAACCCTACTTTGGTTCCAATGAAAGAAAATTTCCAAAATAAGGATTACTTTGTTTCCCATCCCCACTTCACATTATAAAATTGAAATAAAGTTTCCTGAGTCCAAAGAAAAAGTCGATTAAAGTACATAAGTAAATTGAGTCCAAAGTTAAACTTTCATGAGTCCGAAGAAGTAATAGCTCGTAAGGAAAAGCTTGAAAACATCAAATGCTCTGAAGGGAAGCATGGATGCAACCCTTGCTCATAAGGAAAAGCTTGCAAACATCAACTGCTCTGAAGGGAAGCATGGATGCAACCCTTGCTCATAAAGAAAAGCTTGCAAACATCAATTGCTCTGAAGGGAAGCATTATGCAAACCCTTGCGTTCCTAATCCACAAACCTAATCCACAAATGAGAGAAGAGTCTTTAATATAACATAGGCCTCTGCTGCACCGTCCCCCTACCCAAATAAAGGTAGCACCGCCAGAACACCTGTTGAAGTTCCATCGACGCATTACAAGGTGACTCGAACATTTCGACTATCTTGGAAAATTTTCCGAACTCACTTATCCAGAGCCCACAATGATGTTGTTGATTGGGATGAAAATCAGTTTCACAAAGAAGCCGACGAAGCCCATCACAACAAATCCGATCGCCGTTCTGAAAGCAACCTTAGAGAACTCTGCCAGGCAAATTATAAAACGTTAGCAAAACCAGAGCAAATCACAGGCCAAAGGGTCCCAATTCATTATTCAGAAACGTAAAGAAATGGAGGAGTCTGCTCACCTTTGCGGTCCGGTTTATGGCATCGCTTGACCAAGCGAAAGCTATCCTTGGCAAAATCCTTGACGGGCTTGACGACACTATCAACAGCTTCCATGTGGGCGATGGAGGAATGGATAGAGGTGCTCGAGTAGAGATCTAAGCGATGGCGAGGACGCAGTAACAAATGAAGTGGATAGGGAAACCGTGAAGACCTAGGCGCCCTTTTGTATAAGATCTAGGTCGGTAAAGCAAAACCATAAGGCTTTTATATGCTTTTGCTTTCTTTGAAACCAAATTTAACAAGTTTGAATTACATTCATAAGGCCTCCCATGACGTAGATGAGTTCGCTCCACTATGTTTGCCTTGGTCGGGTACTTTTGTCCAGATATGGTCTATCGTTGAACCATGGATTGTCATGGGCATAAGAATCAGTTGTTCCATGTTTTGTGCTGCCATGAACTTACATAGTTTTGACTTGTTTGGGGAGAATGAGTTGTAGTCCACGTTGAAGTCTCCCAATATGTAAGTAGGCATCGTTGGACTCCTTCTCTAAAGCAAATGATGCAATGATTTAGTGAGCTTGGAGGTTGTTGCTCTGGGTGACTTGTATTTAACATTAATTATTGCTACTTTAAAGTTCATGGGGAGCTGGAAGATTGACAGGAGACATTTGCACCCGATACCGTTGCAATAATTTTATTGCAGTAGTTGGATGCCTTCTTTGTAACATGTTGCAATGGTGTGGCCTCTTTTTTTTATGTGCACTAAGAGCTTGGCAATGAGAACGAGGCAGTGTGCCGTAGGTGGATCTCTTGGATACATAGGATGGTTACAAACATAATGCTACCGCTACATTGCAAGTCTTATGCATGGGCCTCAAACAATCTTGTGTTGATTGATAGCAGGCTTGAAATGCTTTCTTTGAAGCTTGAGAAGTCAACTTGGTTGACGTGCCAGTACCATGTTGACCTAAGCCATTCAGTTTCTTGCAATATTCTTGAGCCCACCTTTATGTGTTTTTCTTCAAGAGGGTTGAGCATGAAAAGTGCACTTGGGTCTCGAACACATGATAGAGCTATGTAGACCAAGCCATGTGATTTTATACTCATATGGTCAAACGCAAGGGGGTCCAAGGATAGCCCTTGGGAGTGGTGAATAGTTCTAGCCGCTGCTGGTTGTATAGGGAGTTGTTCGCATGTGATTGTGTTGAGGTGATTTTTCCCAATCTTATGTGCAATTCACAGAATGGAAGTCCAAGAACGAGGTGCATCTTCTTAATAGATGTCACGCATGTAGATGAGCCAAGAAAGGGGAAGAGATGTAGATACGTGTTGAATCCATTGCATGCAAATTGCAAGTATCCAGCCAACCTGAGACATTTTACCTCATTCCAGGTGAGTCCTTCCACAAATGTGACTCATATGCATCACACCTCCCATGCAAAAATAAGCAAGAACCTCTCTCCGACAACCTGCAAGAACCTTTGGACTGCAAAGAGAAGTGACAAAAATCTACAAACGCCACCAAGAAGCACCGTGGGCCACAAATGCCCAGGCAAAGATGCATGCAACATAGGTTGTCCACCAACGAGAAGCTTAGTGAGCTATAAATGCTCATGGAGAAATGCATGCACGCTAGCTTGTCCACCATTAGAGCCAACCAATAGGAAGAATAGCTTTACTTTAATAAAGTAAATTGTATTTTTCCCTTTGAAGGGTGTCTCACCTCAACTTAGTCCTTTCCTCATGGTAGGCCACAAAAACACTTCAAACAAAAAGCCCAAAGCCTAGGATGTTTGGAGTTTATTTTCCCCATTCCATTCCCTTGAGGGTACTTTTGCATTCACTTTCGAAAGAAAAAAACTCTTGAAACAAAAAAGCCGAAGGCCTAGGATGATTGCCATTTGTTTTCCCTAATACATTCACTTGAGGGGCAGGTACGGGAGGGGAGGGGGTAGGTAGGGGAGAGGGAGGGGCTCAAGAGTGTAGAGGGGTTGGGGAGGAAAGAGGAGGGTAGGGGAATCAGAGGGGAGGGGCTGGGAAGGGGGGCTAGGGGAGGAGAGAGAGCGGTTGGGGGAGAGATGGAAAGCAAGGGGAAGGGTGAGATGGTAGGAGAGATGGAGGGCGAGATTGCAAGGGAGGGGGAGGGAGATGGCAGAGCTGCACAGGGAGAGCGAGAGTGAGGGGGGGGGGGGGAAGATAAGATTCATTTTTTGAGTATTATTATTTTTATTTATTTATTATTTTTTGGGAGGGGGGTTAGTTTTTCATTTGCGGCTTCTAACTTATGTTAATAATTTTCAATTTGGGGCATTAACTTAGGTTGATAATTTTGATTAGGAGGGTGAACCATTTAATTGGATTTTTTCCAAAGGTGAGTACCCAATAGGAACCCTTGTCATACTTACTCTTGGTAATGTTTTGCATAATTACATTCTTACTCTTGCTATCGTTTTGCCTAGTTTTTCTTTGCAATTAAGAGTATTGATTAGTTATATTTTAGGGCTAGGTTGGAAGGCCCCTTAGATTTAGGGGTTCTCTTGCTCCTCCGCACCTTTCTTTCCATAGTGGTGCTTCTTGCTCTTAGGTTTATGGATTTTTATCTTTTGTAGCTTTTCTCTTGTTGCCCTATATGGTTTCATTTCCTATTGTTTTTATAGCCCCTTAGACTCTCCTTTCACGTTGTCACTTTAATTTGTGCAATTAGTCTTGGCTTAACCTTTGCAAATCGAACTGTTTGACTTTTACCTCATATGACACGTAGTGTGAGTTGGAGGAATGTCTTCCCTATCTTCATGTGTGATTTTCATTCGGTCATAAATATTATTTATTGGATATAAAGTATTTTAATATTAAAGCTAGGAAGCAAATGTATTTATCTTTTTGACATTCTTTATCCCTTAGTTCCTAATCTAGTTTGCAATAAAATGATCCCATATACTCCATGAAGGTTCGCCCTAAAGCTTTGCTTTGGATTCTTGAAGCTCTCGTCTCTTTTTTTGTACCTTTATCTTATGGATGGTAAAAGTGATATCAATGTCTTTGATTCATATCTAAACATGCTTAAGGTTTTCTTCGTATCAAAGCTCACTCTTTTCTCTTTTGGGTAACAATTTTTGTTTTTGTATTGTTTTATAGCACCTACAAGGTTGAAGCATACTTGAGCTTGCATGCTATGCGTGGATTCCTCGATCCTAGATAGTATTGAAAACTTACATGCATACTTATAGTCCTCAATTGTTATAACATGTTATTTTACAACACCAAGGAAAGCACATTGTGTGCTTGCATGCAATTCAACAAACATGCTTGAAGAGGATGAAGATTTGAACTTTCTTTTGGATGAATACGTTATGAAGATGAGGAAAAAAGGGCACATAAAATGTTAGAAATGGAGCATGAGCAAGAGCAAGAGCAAGAGCAAGTGAGCAAATGAGAGCAATGACAACTAGTGATTTCATTCATGAGTAGAGTTACATATAGTGGAGTGCCCCTGAGTAGGTGGCTCTAGATCCATGATTATCTCCCTAATTGTCTCCATTAGTAACACCCCCGAGTCCTCCATCAAAAACTGGCCACCACATCCCTAACTTCTCTCAATCACACCTAGATGGGTGACACCTAACTGATGAGTCACCTGACACACCTACCATGGTGCTCACTAGCACTCACACCATGTCCTACATAAGCACTAGCGCACTGGCACACACACACACCACATGACCATGTCCATAAGTGTGTCCCCTAAACATCAATTTATATAACACCCCCTCTTAAATTGATGATCTTCTACCTCGGCAGTAGCCCTTCCTATGTCACTCCAGTTGCATTGGCAGTAGGCACATGTGGACGCCCTAGCTCCACCATGGCCTCACTTCAAATCTGGTTACCTCAGTTTACAACAAGAGAGTCCACCTAGAATATGTGTCTTTGTGTATCACCATAGGACATATGACTCAAAGTAGGCAAACATGACTAACTAAAATGGAAATAACATATCATTTTAGGATGGACTATCCATGGCAGAGCACCTTATTGACTCAAACACACAACATAACACTAGGTGGTAGGGTCAATGCCCCCTTGGATGAGATCCTCTGTAATAGAGGTCTTTGCAGTGCCTTTGTATTTCCTCAATGTTGGTGAAGTCATCCTTTTCTTCATAGTTTCCAAGAGCACAAGCATATCAATATTGATGCAACTCCTTGCGTAACTCTTTTGCTCTTTGTCCTCCTCCACACTCTTTAATGCATCTTGTCCATATTCTACAATACAAGATCCTTGTAGTCCTTTACCTTCTTGGAGTGTCCAAGCCTTAAAACCATTTTGTGAATCATGTGGACTGAAGAGGGTCTTACCACTTGTCATGCAAGGGCAATGTCTACTTTTGTACAAGAGAAGCTGATGATTGTATGGCAAAGTATAGTCAATCAAATACAAGTTCATTTCATACATCATGAAAGATGTTGAAACCATAACTATGGCATCTTCAAAATAAGCAACATAATGGTTGTATAATATGGCGATGTAGATGAACCCCGATTAGAGGCTGAATCAAGGAGCAATGAAAGCTGAAATTGTGCTGCTATATAGACCTCAGAGCTGATGCAGAGACATGCTGGAGAGAATAGATACAGCTCAAAGACACGTAGTCTGTAGATGAAGTCGGCTGTAGAGATTTGTCATGACACTTTTGTACACAACACGCCCCACTGCCCAAAACAAATCACCACCACTTTGATTGTAGTGGATCAATTCCTCCATGGTATCTTGGTTGCACGCTCCTCTTCTGCTATTTGCTTATAAGAAATTCACATTAGGGATTTGATTCAGATGAGACGGCACTACCAAGATTTCAAGCGGGTAGATCCAGAAATGTGCACAGATCCATGAGATGAACAGAACAAACAGTTGGAGACGATTAACAAGATATCTTCCTTCTACATGGGTAGCATCAAATTTTCACGAACAAGACACTAGCAAACACCGCACAAGAAACGATGTACAGGGGAAATTTATAAGTAGGTCATCAAGCAAGAACATATCAGATCATCTAAATTTTGTCTTCCATGATCAGAGAATAGAAAGAAGTAGCCCATAATCTTGGATTGAGAAGACTTAGATCTAGCAGCAACTGTGTCGCCCTTATAGATGGGAGCTCGCAAATAATCAATGGCAGCTTGAGCCGATCGCTATCTCGAGGAGAGGCACAGGAAGGAGAGCTCATGGGAGTAGGGGTGAGGAAACCTTCCAAGGAGGAGAGGCTCGGGTAGCAACATTGGCCTCCCTCACCTCATCCTCTTGGAAATAGGGAAGTGAGAGACCTTAGGGACCAAGCTCTGATACCATGTTAGAAATGGAGCATGAGCAAGTGAGCAAATGAGAGCAATAACGAGTTGATTTCATTCATGAGTAGAGTTACATATAGTGGAATGCCCTTGAGTAGGTGGCTCCAGATCCATGATTATCTCCCTAATTGTCTCCATTAGTAACGCCCCCAAGTCCTCCATCAAATTGGCCACCAAGTCCCTAACTTCTCTCAATCACACCTAGATGGGTGACACCTAACTGATGAATCACTTGACACACCTACCATGGTGCTCACTAGCACTCACAACATGTCCTACACAAGCACTAGCCCACTAGCACACACACACCACATGACCATGTCCGTAAGTGTCCCCTAAACATCAATTTATCCAACATATGCATGGTCCAAAATGAGAAAATGTCCATGGCCAACCATACTATATATGTCCAATTTTTATGAAAATTTGCAAGTGTACAAGCCTAGTTCATTTGGAGGTTTTTGCAAGGTTTCATGACTATTGTATACATAGAGGTAAGGTGTACACACTTGATGCAAAATTCTTAGCAATTAGGCACCATGCATAGTTGAAAATGAGAAAATGTGCATGTCCCTAAGACAAGTCATGTCTAATCCTTATGAAACTCTGTAAGTATAAGGGCATATTTCATTTGAAAGACTTTATACAAGTTATGTTTGATGCCTATGAAACTTTATAGGTTTAAGGACCTATTTTATTTTTTAATTCTTTGCAAAATCTTCATGACCATTGAACAAAAAAAGGAATGGTATAAGCATATAATTCCACAACTTTTTGACAAATATGTGCCGTGCATGATCAAAAATGAGAAAATGTACGTGTCCCATCTTACAAGTCATGTTTGATGATGCTGATGAATCTTTGCAAGTATAAGGGCCTATTTCATTTGAGAGCCTTTGCAAATTTTTGATTTGACACATAGAGGTATGGTATAAGAATAACAAAGCACAATTTTTTGGCTATTAGCCACCATGCATGGTCGAAAATGAGGAATTGCACACTTCCACCATATAAGTGATGTCCAATCCTTATGAAACTTTGTAAGAGTATAAGAGCCTATGTAATTTGAATATCCCTTATGGTATAAGCAACCAATGCTCAATTTCTTCAGAATTATGCACCATGCATGGTAAAAAATGAGGAAATGTACATTTCTACCATACAAGTGATGTTATATCTTTAGAAAACTTTGAGAGTATAAGGGCCTTACTCATTTTACTTTCATTGCAAAGCTCCATGACCATTGGACACATAGAGATATGCACAAAATGGATGCACAAGCTTTGGTAATATGCACCATGGATGGTATAAAATTAGAAAATTTTGATGTAAAATCAAACAAGTGACATTCAATCTATTAAACTTTACAAGTATAAGATCCTGTGTCATGTGAAGGTCTTTAAAAAGTTTCATGACTATCAACATAGTGTACATACATGGCAAATGCAAGTGACTCTTCAAGTATCCTACAATTGCCCTTGTGGACAGTGCAAATTCCCTTGTGGCAGTCTTCAAAAATACCAAAGAGCTTGTGCATTTGATATCTCATCTTGTCATTTGCGGCAATGTCCTTGATATGTACAAAAGTCTTACTATTGACAACTTTTGATCCTTCAACTGTCAGCTTGTTGAAGGATTCATACACCTCTCCAAGAAAGTCCTTGTGATGTGTCAAAAGAGACTGGAAATCCATCTCCTTATTGAACATCTCATGGTATTTGTGATACTGCATTTGGCATTCTAACTTTTGTAGAAATTCAAAGAGTTGTAGTTGGGGTGACTTGTCTTCCTCCTTCTCCTTTCCCTTAGCAACTGATTGTCCACCTTTGTTTGAATGATTCATTCACTTTCTTCTCTTGACTACATCATACAGAATTAAATTTAAGTCTTGCACATATAGCTAAAAAGAAACAGAAGCACTCAAAAAGAAAATCTTACCAGGAGATTCCTCCTCCTTTATAGCATAAGCTGAGAGGTCAATGGTCTTCCTGACTGGTCTTGCTGCATCACCTAAATGGTTAGCTCCTCCTCTTTGAAAGTTTAGATAAACATGATATGAGTGTCTTTCTAGTTAAATACATTGAAATCGTGTTTTCTAGCAAAACATTCTATTGATGCAAATAAACTTCTAGCAATAGAAACATGATTTGCTCATAAACGCGATATGGGGTAATCCTTAGCTATATAAGGCTCAAATCGCATTTTTAAGAAAACCCCTTGGCCACACAGTATTAATCTCCAGGCTCCATATAAAACATCAAGTCCATACAAATTCAGGTAAATCTTAAAGAAAATAGTCTTGATCATTCAAAAGATGAAGCAAATGCCTAATATCTGATGTAGTGGAATTGGATAGGAAAGGTAGATCAAAATTGTGGTGTATTTAAGTACCTGTATCCTTTCTCTCCATGGCTTTTGCACAAGTGTAGCTGGGCGAGGATGGGGAGACAAGCCAAGGTTCAAGCCAAGGTCTAAAGTGTTGTCTAGATGAAAATGAGGAAGAAGATAAGGAAGAAGATGAACATGAGGAAGAAGATTAAGATCAAAACTATTGAATGGATGGAGAAAAGTGAAGATAAGAGGAGATGGCACAGATATCTATGCAAATCACACTTGTCAGCCACACAAGCCAAAAACGATCTTCAAGGTACTTGTGAGTTAAGTATCTAATGATTGCATGCACCTATTTTTAGACCAAGCCACCATACTTAATTATCCCCTTTGTCATCTCCATCTCGAGTTTCATCTTCCTACCTACAGGCTTGTGCTATCCAACCTCACCAGCTCTATCACATATTGACCCAATACAGCTCCAACTCCATCACCCAGACACACTACGGCTCTAGCTCAACCCATCACAAGCTGACACCCATCAAACTATGACCCAAAACCTCAACAGCTCTATCACATTGACCCACTACAGCTCTAGCTCAACCCACTTTGGACCCACAACCTCACCCCATAAATCCAAGTATTAAACTATCACCCACAACCTCACTAGCTCTATCATGCTGACCCACTACAGCTAAAGATCCATGACCCAGACCCACTACAGCTCAACCCCATCAAGCTGAGAACCATCAAGTTGTCACCCATCAAGCTCTTGTTATCTACATACTAATAAGGTTAGTACTTTTTGTAAATTGGTCTTTCTCTATGCATTCTATAGACTCTTGCACACCCATTTGGTCAAAAACGCGATATTCTAGTTTGTTCAAGAAAACTGCTCCAAATCGTGTTTTTTACCAAATACTAGCACACATAGCATGTTTTGTCCATAGATGCGATTCAAGTGCAGTCTAGGGGGGGGATGATGGCAGTAAGCGGGGGGGATGATGGCAATGATGCAAATAAGGATGTGGTGTAGGGATGGAGAAAAGTGTAGATCAAAACTGCTAGAGGGATGGAGAAAAGTAGATAAGAGGAAATGGCATAGTTTTGAATGCATGTCACATCGGTCTTGTCAGCCACATGTGTGAAAAATGGTCTTCTAGGTATGTGTGCATTTCTTGCACAGATTTTGAAACAAAAATGCCACTAAGTAGAGTTACCCTTCTCTTTTCATCTCTATCTCTAGTTTCAACACACCTCCAACCTCACCAACTCACCACCTCCATCACAGAGTCCCACTACAGCTCCAGTTCCAACCTCACTAGCTCACCACCTCCATCACAGAGTCCCACTGTAGCTCTAGCCCCAACCTCCCCAGCTCCATCTCCAACCTCTCCAGCTCTAGCTCCAACCTCACTAGCCCCAGCTGTATTTTGAACCATCACCTAGACCTATCTGTTATCAAGACACACAAGCCCAGGTAAGCAATCTGTCACCCATCATTGGTTTTTTCCTGTTGTTAAGATGAAATGTCCATTCTCTAGCTTTCTCTCAAAGACACTTTATGAATTGTTTCTGTTGAGCACATCTCATCTGCATTCTAGAGTTTAGGAGGATGGTGGGGTCCAAGTGATTGATAGATTATGCTACAAAGGAATTTGTTCAAAAACACGATTTCAACATTTTCTTTATAGTTTTCCTCCAAATCGTGTTTTCTAGCAAATGTTTTCATGGAGTGTTGCTGAAGTATGCAAACGATTGTTTGCTCAAAAAGGGAATTTCAACAGTTTGGCTATATCTTTGCACCAAATCACGTTTTCAAGCAAACTCTTGAATGGATTATTTCCTTATTATGTTTGGGTTTCTGTTTAGGAGAAGACAACAATAGACTATGGCAAGAACCAAAGCAACAGCCAAAAAGAAAGGCAAGGAACCTGACATTGCAGTTGCTGCCACAGCTCCATTCAAATCAAAATCCTCAAAGAAGGGGAATCCTGTGCACATGCTAGCAAGGAACAAGAAGAAGAGAGTGAGCCAAAGTAGATCTATCTTTATGGAGATCAGGAAGGCTTAGAAAGCCATAGGGTATACAGTACCCATGGCACCATTCCAAAGGCTTGTGAGGGCAATATGCATCAACTGGCATGTGGACTTTAGATGGCAAAGGATTCCGCCGCTTGCTCTCCAAGAAGCTGCTAAAGAGTGGCTTATAGAGTTTTTCCAAGACACCATGATGGTAGCAGCACATGCACACAGGGTGATTATCATGAAGAAAGACATCCAACAGAATATCTTTAAAGACTTTGAATGATGACCTGACATGAGATTTGATAAAGGATCGTTAGCACAAAAAGAAAAACATGTCACTTGCACAATCATGCTTGCAGCTTTATAGTAAGTATATCTTTCTATGTCAATTGTGTTTATGTCTTTGTAGCATTCACTTTTTCATAGGCTAAGTGAAGTGGTTTTTTGTAGTTTTTAAAGAGTCAGATCCACCAGAGCCTTCAGCACTCTGTGTATATAGTTGATCCAGCTATATCTTTCAAGTTGAAGGATAATAAGATATCAACCAAAAGCATTTCCAAGTGGTTTCGTTTTTGCAAGTTGGATGTGGTTGATATGAATCTCCTCCCATATTTTTCAGAGTATGTTCCTTGACCTTTTCCACTACTACCCTCTATTGACAAAATCCTGATATGCTCAAATTGTATTTACAACCTCTTGGTCTAATCCCCTCATGTTTGATGTTTTTCTTGCAGCAATGACCAGAGTTTGGTGCATATAGACATACAACAAAAGTTACGCTATACCTTCAACTCCTTAAAAGGCACCCACCAGGATTTAGAATTGTAAGCCAGTCATTCCCCATAGTTTTTCTATAAAACACAATTTCAAGGTTTTCTCTTGAAAAGTCAGCCATATCGCTTTTACATGTAGAAGTATGAAATTTATATTTTGTTGCCCTTCATTCCCATTGCAGTTGTCTCAAAAGACTAATGGATGCACTAGACCTCCATGATCCAAATTTAAGGACGTTAGATCCAACTCAACCAATGCAATTGCACGTACAATAATCAGTGTCATTTATCTTTATCTCTCTCTTATTTTTGCTCTCTTCATAGTCCAATATACATCTTAGCTTTCTATTTTGATAAAACAGACACCACAATAGAAGGATCCTTTCTCTTATGGATGGAGGACTCTAATAAGTGCAAAATATATCATGGACACATACTTTTCAGAGATACAACCTGAATTTTTCAACACTTTTATTGCATACTGTTTAAGAAGTTCTAAATTCAATGAATTGATACAAAAAAGATTGAAAACATTCTTTCTTTTTATTACAAATGAAAGAGGATAGTTTTGGCTCTGAATATGTAAATAGTTTCAGAGCAAAGACAATTTTGAGGCTGCTAGAGGTCTCTTCCCCTTGTCCAGCACCAGACCAAACAATGCATATAGGAGAGGGCTCAAAAGGCCTTGAAGATCTCTGGGTTGAACAAGAGGCTCAAAATGTCCCTGTCACTAGCAATCTAGAAGGTATTGGTGTTGATGAGTTGCTCGAACAATTCTCAAAGGATGTGGAAGGAGAATCCGCAGTTGATCCTTTCTAGGTAGAGCCCGAGGCTATGCACGAGGAGGCAAGGACATCAAAGGAGCACAGATGCACAAGGAGGTAGGGACACTAAAGGAGCACGAGGAGTCGATGCACGAGGATGCAATACCCACAAAGGATGTATAGGAACAAGATGTACAACAGCAACAACCTGAGCAGCATGTGGAAAACTCTTCTCAGAAGGAGTCTCCACATCAAAAAAGTCAAGAAAGAGATTCTGAGCAACAATAGAAAAACACATGATACTTGTAATCATTTTGTGTTAATACATCAAATGTCAACTTTTTTTTTTGGATTGTAAGTAATACCTAGAGTCAATAGCTTCGAATTATCTGAATTGTTCTATTTACAATGTCCTTGCATTGAATTTTGCTTTCGCTCCTTTGAAGTATCTGCAACAATAAATTTTTAGCAATATGTAAATGTATTATGCAAATGTAAAGAGAATCGATTTAGGAGAAACACAAGGTGGAAACCAACTTACTTTCCTGTTGTTCAAAATGAATGAAAATTCTTTACAGATATTGTTCTCAGTCTCCATAATAATGTCATTGTGTGTAACTGAGAGAGAGTGCAGCATTGTCCCAGTGAGATGGATATTAGAAGGATGTCATTCTCAATAAAATTTATTTCAATTATTGGACCTGAAGACCTCTCACCTTGGTCCATTGCCACAATTTTTGTGCCTATCATACTGCTACATTTATAGTAAAAAGAGAAAATAAAGTTTTGCGATGCAATCATGTACTTAATGTTGATGGAGTTATGAGCAACCTCACAATACACATTGTTGGCCACCATTCTATCCCAACCATTATCCAATAATTTTGGAATTGGAATCTCATCATATCCTTTTGCTCTGAAAGTCAACATTGTCTTACAAACTTTAACTGGATAATCCTGAAAAAGTCCTACAAAAACTGTAAGTGGCATGAAAACATTGATTTTAACTATCCTAGTAGCAATATTTGGTTTCAGGGAATGCTGTACTTTTGAAAATAGTTTGGCTCTATATGATTTTGTGATGCTGCCTTCAGGGACTGGCTAATTAACTGTATTCCATGCTGGGAGATCTTGCTTTTTTAATAAACCGTGTGAGTGAGCATTGTCCATCAATCGATAAAAATAATCATAACAAAATATACCCGATTTAGCCAGTGTTATTGATTTTCTACCTTCGTACTATAGCTCCCAATAGCACCATGCAAAGCATCAAAGAATTTGAGAATGCACTCCATTGGTTGCCACTCTTCGTATGATGAGGGATATATATCTCAACCAAAAAATGTATAATGTCTATCATAGAAAGCAATAGTAATTTCGTTTCAACTATTTCATTACACAAATACACTTATAATTGGGTCTATGGTGTGGAAGATAAGCAAGATAATCTTGTAGTACAAGTTCTTGGTGCATGTAGACATGTTGTATCCGAACCTCTCTGATGCATCTTGCACCTTCCTTTTTTACTCTAAAATATTTCACTCTGCCCTTCCAAGAAGCCAAAAAAGTGTTAGTTTATTATTGCTTTCTCCGCTTGTTGGGTTGCTTTAGCACCCAATCTCCTTTTGCCACTGCTATCCTTTTCCAACTACCGTCCATAGTCATAGTATTGGAAACTTCTACACATGAGATTAGTGAGGTAGGACTTCATGGCAAAGAGATATGTTGTACATCCACGTCTTCGGTGTCAAGTAGAGTGACAGACCGTTTCCTAGTGGCACGACCAAAGTTATTGGTTGCCATCTGAAATCCTCACTCTAATACCTGCGAAGTCAAAGAAACACACAGCAAAATACTAAGACATTAACAAAACTGAATGAAACTGAGAACAAGCGAATAAAAGGTGAAAGGAGCTTATTGTCTTGAAAGTTTGAGAGCATCACAACAACAGTAATGCAATGAGGAATGCTTGTCGAAGAGAGAATGGACTGGCTCGTGCGAAAGTAGAGGAATGCTTGTTGAAGAGAGAATGGCACCTGAGAACAAGAGAAAGTGGATGGTTGTTTTGGGTCACCATGCGGGAAGGTTTCAAAATGGAGCTCTGTTTCGATTTTTGGTGTACATCTCTTGATAGGACAAGTGAACTGTAAAAGAATAAAAAACAAATCTTCTCATTAATGCCACATGCTTGTAGCAACATAAAGTACTATTTTCTTTTTCATATTTTTGCCTTTTTTTGTGAAATTTCTACGTTACATTGGCCTTCCCCTCATTGGTTGAGAGACATTTTTCCCAAACCCTGAAAGGCCCCAAAATGAGCTCCCTTTTTTCCTAAAGTTTTTGGGGCCACAGTTAAATAGTAATCTACTTAATCATCCAAATAATAATAAGCCACCCTAAATTAATCAAAATTTATGCCACCATGGTGATTGGAGGTTGTGCCATCCAAATAATCATGAGCCATGTTCAATTAACTCCCATGGACTAACTAATACATCTCTCTCTCTCTCTCTCTCTCTCTCTCTCTCTCTCTCTCTCTCTCTCTCTCTCTCTCTCTCACACACACACACACACACACACACACACATATTAGAAAATTTCTCTCATGAACTTTGTAGAGACCTTGACATGAAGTAGGGTTTGATACACTAAAAGTTTCATAAGTATCCTACATCACTTGTATGATGGGACATACACATTTTCTCATTTTCAAGAATGCATGGTGCATAATTGCTAAAAGATTGTGCACTAGTATTCTTATAGCATATATTTGTGTCCGATGGCCATAAAACTTTGTAGAGACATCAAAATGAGTAAGTGGCTTATATTTTCAAAGCATTATAAGGATCGTACACCATAACTATGGTGGAACATGCACATTTCCTCAATTTTTACCATGTATAGTGCATTATTCCTAAAAAAGTATGCATCTGTATGCTTATATCATATCATTCTTATACTTTAGAAGTATCATAAGTATTAAACATGGCTTGTATGGTGGTACATGCATATTTCCTCATTTTTTACCATGTATCTCTATGTGTCCAATGGTCATAAAATGTTGCAAATGCCTTCACATGAAATAGAACCATATCACCACAATGTTTCATAAATATTGGACATCATTTATATGGTAGTACATACACATTTCCTCATTTTTAACCATGCATGGTAACAACTGCCAAGAAATTGTGCATCTATATGCTTACACAATATCTCTTTGTGTCTGATGGTCACGAAACTTTGAAGAGAACTTAAAATTGGTAAGAAAATATAATCCCAAACTTTGAAATATACTCAAAATTGGTAACAAACCTATAACCACAAAGTTTAATAAGTATTTGACATAACTCATATGATGGGACATGCATATTTTCTCCTTTTGACCATACACGTTGCATAATTGCCAAAACGTCATGCATTGGTATGCTTATACCATACCTCTACATGTGTCCAATTGTTCATGAAAGTTTTCAAATAAATTCTTTATACTCACATTTTCAAAATATTGAACATCACTTGTATTCTAAGACAGTAGATTTTCTCATTTTCAACCATGGATGGTGCATAATTCCAAAAAATCATGAGTTGGTGTACTTATACCATACATCTATGTGTCACATGGTCATAAAAGTTCTTAGAGGCATTCAAATAATCATTACCTTACACTTTCAAATTCTCTCAAGGTCCAGACATCCCTTGTATTGTGTGACATCCACATTTTCTCATTTTTGACAATGCATGGTAAAAGGCTAACAAAAAATTGTGCATCGATATAATTATAGTGTATCTTATGTGTCTGATGATCGTGAAACTTTGTAAGGATCTTAAATTTAAATGGTAAATTATGGGCAAAAATTTTGGGAAGCATCAAAAAGCACTTGTATGATGGCACATGCACATTTTCTCATTTTCAACCATGCATGGTGCATAACTGCCAAAAAATTGTGCATCATTATCTCTATGTGTATGATAGTCTTGAAACTTAACATTTTTTAATACCTTTAAATGAAATATTATTTTATACTTATAAAGATATAACATCATGGGACATGCACATCTTCTCATTTTTTACCATGTAGGACTTACAAAGACACCTATACTCACAAAATTTCATATGGATCGACTATCACTTGATTATGAGACACCATTTTATTATTTTCAAATATTCATAGTCCATAATTATCATATATCCCTATACTTCCAAGTTTCATAAGGACCAAACTATACTCATAAAATTTCATAAGGATCGACTATCACTTGATTATGAGACACCATTTTATTATGTTCAAATATTCATGGTCCATAATTATCATATATCCCTATACTTCCAAGTTTCATAAGGACCAAAAACTACTTCTATGGTGGGACATGTAGATTTTTATTTTTCAACCATGCATGGTGCATAACTGAAAAATGTGCAAAAGTATGCTTATACCATATCTGTATGTGTCTTATGCTCATGAAAATTTATCGAGACCTCAAAATGAAATATTCTTTTATACTCGCAAAGTCTATATGCATATTTTCTCATTTTTTACCATTTATCGTCCATAATTGCGAAACAATTGTGCATCCATATGTTATACCATACCTTTGTGTGTTTGATGGTAGTGAAAGTCTATATAGACCTTATATTAGATAGTCGCATATAAATTTAAAGTTTCATAATCATTGGACATCACTTGTATTGTGGGACATGAACATTTCCATTTTAGTCCATACATGATACTACCAAAAAATTGTGCATTAGTACACTTATACATATTTCTATGTGTCTGATGGTCATGAAACTTTGCAAAGACCTTAGAATTAAATAATAACTAATACTCACAATGTTTTATAAGGACTAGACATCACTTGTATGGTGAAACATGCATATTTTCTCATTTTCATCAATGCATGGTGCATAATTCCATTTGGTATGCTCATATGTCACTATATCCAAACAATGCAATCCTATTTGCAAAGGATGAACACGGACTACAAAAGGCACTTGAGTGCTTACACAAACCCCCTTATATTCATAAATTTTCATGACGATCAAACATCAATTGTATGGTGGGACGTGCACGTTTTCTCATTTCCGACCATCATTGTGCATAATTTCAAAAATTGTGTTTCTGCTTATATTAAATCTCTATGGGACTTATGGTCATGAAATCTTGAATCAACCTTCAAATCAAATAATGCCTTATACTTTCAAAGTTTCATAAGAATCGTACATCCTTTTTTCTCATTTTCACCATGCATGTTGCCTAATTACCAAAAAGATGTGCATTTTTATTCTTATATTATACCTCTATGTGTCCAATCATTAGGCTTTGCAATGACTTAAAGATGAATAGGACCTTGTAATCACAAAGATTCATAAACAATCAAACATGAATGATATGATGAGATATGCACATTTCCTCATTTTTTACCATGAAAAGTACATATTTGCCACAAAACTTGTGCATCAATACTCTTATACCATATGTCTATGTGTCCAATGGTCAAGAGACACTCAAAGACCTTAAAATAACATAGGTTATTATACTTGCAAAGTTTTAATTGCATCAAACATCATATACATACCTTCAAATGAAGTTTTTCCCTATACTCTTAGAGTCTCATAAGAATTGGACATGACTTGTACATTGGTACATGCAAATTACCTCATTTTTTACTAGGAGTAGTGCATAATTATCGTCAATAATATGCTTATGCCATACGTCTATGTGTCCAATGGTCATGAAACCTTTAATCAAATAGGCCCATATACTCACCACAAAGAGTCATGAAATTCCAACATCACTTGCATGGCGGGACGTGCACATTTTCTCACTTTTGACCATGCATGGTATATAATTGCCAAAATTATGCATCAATATGCTTCTCTCATATCTCTATGTATCATATGGTTATGAAACTTTTCAAAGACAATAAAATGGGTAAGATGCCTTTAGTGAAAAGTTTACATAAGGATCAAACATCACTCAAATGATCCTGGGGTGCAAACTCAATATGTATTATGTTACTACCCTCATCCAAAATCCAGGGTATGGGGGGACAAGGTCCATATAGAATATGCATGGATTTCCTTTAAAAACTTATACTTGAAAATTTTCATAAGGATTGAACATCACTTGTATGATGAGACATGCCCATTTTCTCAACTTTGACCATGCACGATGCATAATTGACAAAAAATTATGCATTGTTATGTTTGATGGTCATGAAACTATGAAAAGACCTTCAAATAAAATAGTCCCTTCTACTCAAAATTTGATACAGATTAAACATCACTTGTATGCTGAGACATGATGCATGTAACTATTAAGTAATTGTGCATCAAATTTTCTTTCACAAAATGTTTGTGTCTACTGGTCATCAAACTTTGCATAGACACTTACATGAAACAAACCCCTATACTCAAAAAATTTCATAAGGTTTTTACATTACTTCTATGGTGGTACATGCATACACTCTCATTTTTTACCATGCATGGTGCATAATTGCTAAAATAATAGTGCATTGATATGCTTATACCATGTTCGATGGTTAGGAAGATTTCTAGAGATGTTCAAATGATGTAAATCTTCATATGTACAAAGTTTCATAAGCAGTAGACATGGCTCGTATGGTGGGATATGCATATTTCCTCATTCTTGACAATGCATAGTACATAACTAACAAAAAGTTTCGAATGGATTGGACATGACTTTAATCATGGGACACATAGAGAGCTTCTCATTTTCAGACATAAATGGTACATAATTGCCAAAAAATCACATGCATCATTATGCTTATACCATATCTCTACTATGCAAAGACCTTCAAACTAGATAGTACCTTATAGTCACAAATCTTAAGAAGGATCAGACATCACTTCTATGGTGAAACATGCATATTTTCTCTTTTTTTCATGAAAAAGACTTCTATTAACTATAAACAAAACCCATGAAAGCAAGCTCAAAGCCGAAATACAACATGTGCATGAAAGTAAGGCCTCAAAAATGGGCCCAAAAAATAATTTCTTTATTTTTTATCATGCATGGTGCAATTGCCATGAAATTTGTGAACTTGTATGCTTATGTCATGAATCTGTGTACCTAATCGTAATGAAATTTTGTAGATACTTCACATGAAGTGGTCTCTTATGCCAAATTTTCAGAAGTATTGAACAACACTTTGAGGTTTACTTTGAGTACCATCATAAAAATAGAGAAGAAATACTTTGAGTAAACCTTGAAAATTGGGAGATCAATCCGATAGATCCCCAATACACATTCTAAAATACCATCTCCAACAAAATTTTATTACCAAAGCCCATAGAACCTATAGCATTAGCTAGTGAAAAATTCAACGAGATAAATAATTGGATACAAGCTCTCGCTACAATTGACAATTGTAAAACTCGTACTTTTACCTCTTTCCTTGTCACATGCTAAGCTCTATACTAGCAGTATGAGTTGGAGGAATGTTTTCTATGTCTTCCCCATCTTCATATGTGATTTTCAATTTGGTCTATAATATGTTTTATTTAATGCCAAAAAAAATTGCTATTAAGATAGGAAGCAAACGTATCCATCCTATTGGCATACATTATCCCTTAGTTGCTACTCTCGTTTGCTATAAAATGCTCCCATATAGTCTGCCAAGATTATTCCTCAACCTTTGCTTTGGATTCTTAAAGCTCTACCTTTCTCTTATGGATGGGAAAAGTGTTATCAATCTCTTTGATTCGGATATAGACATGCTCAAGGCTAACATGCTTATAAGGCCTTCCTTTCCTATCACACATACCTCTTTTCTTTTTTAGGTAACAACTTTCTGCTTTTATGTTGTTCCATAGCACCTAGGTTAAAGCATACTTGAGCTTGCATGTTGTGCTTGTATTCTTTTATCCTAGATACCTCTTTTCAAAACATGCTCAAGGCTAAACATGCATATAAGGCCTTCCTTTCATATCACACATACCTCTTTTCTTTTTTAGGTAACAACTTTTCGCTTTTATGTTGTTCTATAGCACCTAGGTTAAAACATACTTGAGCTTGCACATTGTGCTTGTCTTCTTTTATCCTAGATAGTCTCAAGAAACGTGCATGCATATGTGTATTCACCAATTGTCGTAGCTTATTATTTTACGCCACCAACAATTGGCATTGAAGAGGATCAAGATCCAAACTTTATTCTATACTAATCAGCTACATAAAGTACATAATCAAAACAAGGAGAGTTTGATGCAAGAGCATATATGCTCAAGGCAAGCACACTGGTGCTTGGTGGTAAACAAGAGATTAATGAAGCCACTAACCTCATGAAGTGGAAGGACATGTGGCATGCCCAGTTGTATCGTAGAAAAAAAGATGGGCAGAGTTTATGCGTGGCATTTATTTATGGCGACAAGTGACCCATCTGAAACTTCTTAGTCCTCTCTATATGCTTACCCTATAGAAAACTTGTAGGATAATAATTCAAAAATAGTCTTAATGGTGATGAAGCCTTGCGTATATTTTTCACTGTAGAAAATAATAAAGATTCAACTTGCCATGGCCCAACTCGATTTGTTCACCCACTTTATATCCCCAACTTATAGGAAATTGTAGGTACATGGGGTGCAAACCACACTAACAATACATAGTAACGATTTTAAACTATCAAACAAAGGTGATTATAAGGACCCATGCAACACAGCACATGCATATTATAAAAAGACAAGTTTTTCTTTGATCTTGTGGAAATTTGAAGGAGGTGGGATATAGAAGAGTTTGGGCAAGAAAAGGCTAGATATTATCATGTTACAGGAGATCAAATTGTGGGAAGTAGAAACTTTTTATTTTCGAACGGATTCTCAAAATTACTAGGTCTTTTTGAACTCTATGAGGTTCATGTTGGGTTGCCCTTAAGGATAAACTAAACATGGAGCAGCAATGAACTTTACCAAGATCAGGAAGGCATATTTCTATACATGCACCGAATGCTTCTAGGAAAAGGGCCACATTGCAATTTTTTCTGAAGGATGCCTTCAAGGATTGCACTGCCATATTGGCTGTGACTAAAATGAGGACAAATTCGATAGAAGAAAGGACCAACTTTAAGTCCGACAAGATGCTTGGTTGAAATGTTGATTGAATGTGAGGCTTTGAGGAAGTAGCTCGGTTGAAGAAGTTTGCATGCAACAATAGATAGACATGAGCATTTTCATTTATCCAGAATTGACAGATTTCAGGTTAAGGGTGGTTGGTGGATGAGGGCATTGTTCAAGGATGAGACCATTATGAACACTTCTGTTTCTAATCACTTTCATAGTGTGCGGTTGTTCGGTTGTTTGTCTTGCTTGAGATGGTTAATCACAAAGTTCTCCATTAAACTTAATGCTAGCCTACCAAAGAATGACATTCTATGTGGAATAAATAAAACATGGAAAGATGCGCAGAGTGATCTCTCATTGTGAGAGAATTGTAACATGTACTACAGCCCAGGTGGCCTGTTAGATGAATGTTATAAACACTTAGAGTTACTCAAGGAGATTCATGTGATATGATCAAAGAAAGCATGTTATTAAGGTGAGATGGCAAATGAGGCAAATGCTAGTTGGGGTAAAATTGGTTCCAAAGAAGCCAAATAGGCTTAAGATGAGGGATTGGTATTTACGAGGTGTTACATAAATCTATGGCCTCAAATCAAGAGTCGATTATGGTAGGGATTGACTTGGATACATGGACTGAATTATATGAGATTACATTCTCAAGGTATTATATGACATTTGGTTTGGAGAAGTCTTTGGGAATGGTGAGAACTTCATTTGGCACTGCATCCTCCATAGCTATGTGGAAGGAGATTTTTGCTGAGTTCAACTAGGTAGGTGTATCCGTTTGGTTACAGCCCAGTTATTGAGGTGATTAGGTGGATTTGAAAGAACATGAATGTTGTAGAGCAGAAAATAATTTAGGGTAATGTTTTGCCCTTTTATAACTTTAGTTTAACTTATTGTACCAAAGGCTGGTAAACAAGCTAATTAATTAGACAAGCAAATTCTTACCTAGAAGCCTGTAACTACTGATTGACTTTTTTGGCACTCACATATGATTATTTTTAGTCTATATATGTGTGTATAAATGTATGTATGTATGTAGATACAATGTTTATGCTTAAGGAAATCCATGATACTCTCTCTCTCTCTCTCTCTCTCTCTCTCTCTCTCTCTCTCTCTCTCTTGGCACTCACATATGATTATTTTTCGTCTATATATGTGTGTAGATACAGTGTTTATGCTTAAGGAAATCCATGATACTCTCTCTCTCTCTCTCTCTCTCTCTCTTTCTCTTTGACTCAATCATTTCCAATTCTTTTGGGATCAACTTGGGTAGGAGGGCACTCATGCATGTACACATCTATAAATGGATAGTGAAGCTCTTGATAATTTACAGAAATGACAAAGTGTCCACTGCAACACCAGATGTGTTCGCATTTATTGCTCATTGTTTGCTTGTTACAGTCCAATACACACTGCAGTGTTGACAATTTCTTACCCTTCCAGTTTGACAGCTGTATATCCTGTCTCGATGGATAATTTAACAGCGTTGAGCAACTGCTGTGTTTTCTTGGCAATCATGAAATATGAAGAATCTATGGTTTTAGTGCCATCCTTGATTCCCTTCACAAGGAAGGAAAAGTTTTGAATCATTAGGCATTCTTGAGGTAGGCTTGTGTGGGCTTGATGAGTGATAATGTTAACATTCCAGCTCGTGTCTAAAGGTCCAAACTGTGCATTCGTACGAATCTTGAACTGTGCTACATCTTCTTCAAAGGGTACGACAAAGTCGTCCACCTCAAGGGTACCTTTAGTCCCCTGTAATACTAATGACATTGCCATACTTTCCAAGAATGAGCAATGGAAAGTCGCTGTTCGTCCACCGTTCCACAAGAGACAAGCACCACAGGCCATTATTACTCCTCCTCCATTAAACCTTGCCCCAGGAAGGGCAGTGACACTCACTGGAAGCTCATAAGCAGTTGCCCAGAGAAAAGCTCGAGCACAATACCAACCCAGATCACCAAGTGCTCCAAGTGCATCGAGCTCAGGTTGCACACGTATGTCCTCCGTGAAAAATGATGGAGGCATTGAAATACTAAAGGTGGAATGAATCTGAAACCATAGAAGCAGGAAAGCATTATAGACTTATAACAGTACCATTTCTATCAATCCCCCCCCCCCCCCCCCCGGCGCGCCGCCCACACACCCCTTCCTAGACCACCCCAGAAACACGTACACCAGTGCAAATCATTCTCCATGAATCATTCTGTTTAGGTATGTTATGTCAGACAATCCGCTTGACCTACAAGCAATTTCTGCTAAGGTCTGGAAGTACCCAGCTAGCCTAACTTCGGAGAAAGAAAGCCCCAGGTTGATATGAACAGTGGTTAACATCAATATTTTGCTGGTATGGGTAGCCATTTATGTTGTATGAGAAGCCATCATAAAGATATGAGCAGCTGAACATGAGCATCCATTAACAGTAAGTGCTAGGCAAAAGGTATGGGTATCCATTTATGTTGTATGAGAAGCCATCATAGAGGTATGAGCAGTCAAACATGAGCATCCATTAACCGTAAGTGCTAGGCAAATTGATTGCGCATGGCAAATCAGCCACCAAAATCAACATTGACGATGTCCACCTACAGGGACCTTATCTTCTATATGCTTTGCAGTTTAGACAAAAAAACACATGAAATATTGAGGAAAAAGAGATTAACTCTTCTTGTGTGGATATTTTGTACTACTGTATGGACAGTTGTCTTGTTTATTGCAGTCCAGCAAGTCAAGGACTTGGATAATTCCAAACAATCCCAAAGAAAGCAAGGATGATGTAGCTATAGCAGATATAGGCTGAGATGTGGACACTTGAGAACTAGATCACGTGTCTGTTAATAAGCACTCAAGAAAAAGAAAGAAGGCAATCAACTATTATAAATGAAAAATATGTGTGGATTGTTAAGTCTTGGGTTCCATGCATGTTACACCTCAGATTCATCTCAAGTTCATACAGCTCAGAGCCTTGATTTTCTCGTTGCAATCGATGAACATGCATCTCAGAGCTTCATCATCAAGATTCTTCCGATGTAATTTCGGCACATTGTGTTGGAAATGGAAGCGAGAGAAGGCAAGAGAGAGAAAGAAAGAAAGAAAGTTTATTAAAGTCTTTGGAAAACCGATGGGTCTATGAGACTGAAAATCCTGGTACAAACAAGCTATGAGGGTGGAGCTGTTGGAAAGGTCACCTCCCCATCTGTAAGCCCCCCATATGAGGAGAGCATGGGGGGGGTGAACCTAGGGTTTGAGAGACTGACACATGAGCAGCAGCATGGCAGCCATGTGGGCAAGAATCAAAGAGATGGAAGGTACCCGGAGCTAGGATGGATCTGCAGCAGCAAAAGGCGAAGCAGTAGCCAGCACAAGGGACCCAGAATAAGAGGTGATCACATGGCGCTGACATCTGCAGGGTGTACAGCTCTGTACGGCACTGAAGAAGGGCCTGGCAGAGGTGCAATTATGGCGGGATGTGCAGGCACCGATGTGGAGCAGGTTTTGGGCCTGTTTGGAGGCCCTGGTTTAGGGCTGGAGAGTGGGCACCCAGGTGGGCAGGAGCAGCAGCAAGGAGGGCTGCAAGGGACTGACCCTGGGAGGGCATATTTATAGCCCATATGGGACAGCCAGGCAGGCCTGCATAGGGGCTGTACCCCTGCCTTGAAAGGACGGTTAAAGGCCTTGGAGTGTGGGCCAAAGGCCCTGGAAAAGAGAGCCCCAAAAGGGTCATTTTGTGGCAGACAAGTCGGCCAGGGAGGGGCTGACTGAGTTGGCTATTTTGCCCCTCCCCTCATCGGTTTTTGCAGCAGGCCTTTGGGCCTATAAAAGGAGAGGCCCTGGGCCTCATTCATCATCCAGCAACTCAGCAAAAGGGCAGCAGACAGGAGCAGCCAGAAGATACTTCCTTGGGCCTCATCCTGGAGGTGAAGGACATTGGAAGGTGTGCTGCAGACTGAGCTCTCAAGGGCTGAACCTTGGCTGTCATCCTGGGCAGCAAGGTGCAAGGATCAAGGACAGAGAGTCTACATACGCTCGAGGTGGAGCACGCGGGCTCGAGTCTAGAGATAACCCGCAGATAGGAGAAGGACCTTGTGGTAAGATCAGAGGACCACACCATTGGTGGGACTCTGGATCTATCTCTTTTGTATTGTGTTCATAGCTTTGGACGGAAATATATTATTTTCGTGGTTTCTCTATCTGGCTGGTTCATTGTCTATTGATGAGTCTGCACATCTATTCTATGCACATAAGTTTGTGATTCCTCACCCCACACCACACTGTGTGAGCTCCTCGGCAAGTCTATCAGTCTTACGCTGTGCGTACCCTCCTTTGGGTCATTTCTAACATGGTATCAGAGCCCAAGCACGAGGCTCACAGGTGTGGGAACCTGGAGGCAGGGGGGACCTTGCTGAAGGACGACCCTGATTCAAAAGCTCTTAGGAATCGACTTCCATGACTGGAGGACTATGCCCTTGCGAGAAGGAGGGTGACTCAGGTTAAGTCATGTGCGTTCACACTTCTGGTCTATTGAAGATTGAGTTTGATCGACTTTGCTGTGTGGTTTAGCAGAAATGTCGACCTCTTCAGCCCCTGCTCTCCCTTCCTCCTCCCCTAGATTTCTTTCTTTCACTATCCCTAAGCTTGCCAAGAGATTTTTGACACAGGCCTTCTCCCTCAGTCTTTGAGCAGGGGGTGGATTTGTTTGATCCCGAAAGGGGGAGATAGGTCAGAAGTGGAGGCCGATCACTCTGCTTGATACTGCATACAAGATCCTCGCCAAGGTCTTGAGTTTGCGGTTACGGCCCCATCTTACCGACATCATCCATGACACACACACTAGGTTTGTCTAGGAGCGCAGCATCCTGGACAACATCTTCACGTTCTAGGAGAAGTAGATTGGTCCAGGGAGGAGTCACACTCGTTGGCCATCCTTCTCTTGGACTTTGAGAAGGCCTACGACAGGGTGGAGTGGTTTTTCTTGGAGGGCACTATGAGGAGATTGGGTTTCTCAGACAGATGGGTCAAATGAGGGCCCTCTTTCTTGTTTGTTCGAGGTAAGTTCGCTGCCCACGTGACAGCCAATAAGATGTCCATGTGGCAGCCCCATCCTACTCTCTGTTCCTCATATGGGGGCTCATAACTGGGGAGGTGACCACCTAATTCCCAACAACCCCACTCAAGTACCCAAACATGGGACCAAGCGAATGCACAGAATGCATATCGACCCTGCAACTATTAAAGAGGATGTTTACAGTAGCCTGGGGTTTGGTCCTATGTACATGAAAGAGTCAAAAAGATACAAGACAAGACAACAAACTAATAGGCCTAATAGGTTAAGTGAGAAGGCAAACCAAACTCAAACTAACCCTAGACTAGCCCTTTGAATAGAGCTAACTGCCACAAACCTCAGGGTGAAAATAGAAGTAAAATCATAGTGTATCAATCCCCCAGAATAAATTTTAAGTCAAGCAAATAAAGAATTATTAAAATAACCTTCCTCCACAATTTCAGCATGACACGCTGAGCCAGCATCCTGAGGTTGCAGCCATGACATGTGGCATGACACATGGCAGCCCATGAAGGGGCATAGGGCACATGGCAGCCTGTGGGGACATGTGGCAGACCATGCTTGAACTGTGGCACCACTCGTCACTACAAAAACTCCAGCTCCCATGCAGCATGCAACCCACCAAATTCCAAGGGGGGCCAGCACAGCATGCCAAAATGGGAGCTGGCCCCTACCCACATCTATAAAGAAATACTCTGCCCCCCTTCATTTGCATACATTTTTCTCACCCCTTTGCTGGTGCATACTCTCCCTGGTGCATACTCTCCTCCAGCCTCCTATAACAGTGCTTCTCCATGCAGCTCTGCCAAGCAACAGCTCTACTCCACACAGCTGAGCAACAGCCATCCTCCGCGCAGCTCTGCAGCAGAGCTTCTCTATATCCCATTCTCCACGCAGCTCTGCAGAGTCCTCCTTGGAGCAGGCCTTTCCCCATGCAGTCCTACAGCAGCTCCTCCTTGAAGAATCCCTTTTTCCCATGCAGTCCTGCAGCAGCAGCTCTTTCTCCATGCAGTTCTGCAGCAGCAACAGCCCCTGCAGCAGCACTTCCACAACAGCAGCAACTTCTCTTCTTGCAGCAGCATCTCCTTCTACATCAGCTCCTCCTGCTACAGCCCCTTTCTTTGCAGAAACTCCTCCTACAGTAACCCTTCTCCTACAGCAGCTCTCCTGCACTAGCCCTCCTTCAAGCTGTTTTCTCACACAGTCCTGCAGCAGAACACTCCCTATGCAATCCTACTCTCTCCCATCATATACCCAAATTTGAGGCAAATCTGTAGCAGATTTACATTGTTTCCTGAATCATACATAGCTGATGTTGCATAAGAGAGCTAGATATGCTAAATCAGAACCTTGTTTTCAAAGCATTGGCTAAGTGTTCCTTCTGTGGAAACACTGGTAATTGTGCAGGCATCTTCCCTCACGATTGGAGAGCCCTCAGAGCCTTGAGCAACCTCACTATGCTACGTTGTGAGACATTGTTTATGTATATAGGCTTACTGCTCAACCTTGAACTTCAATTTCAAGTCTTGAACATAGCTCCGGCTACAGTCTAAGTCCTTTCTAGTTTGATCTCAAGTTTGGAAGGTGTTGATAAGATTCACTTCAACAATTTGGTCTTGTATCTCATTCTAATAAAGAGCCTGGATAAAGGGGTGGGGCCCATCTTGGCCCCTATCATGTGTTAATATTTTCTCAAGCAATATTGTGTATTTCAGCTTCTATCTTTTCAGACCCAAGCAATATTCCACAATGTTATGAAAAGCAATCTTTCCCCTACCCCTTTAAAAGAACACTCAGAGGTTTCAACCTTCCTCTTGGCGACCACAATTTGGGCTTCCACTTCCACATGGATCTAATTACAACTATTGATATCCCGATTCCCAATATAGTCTCATAAAACATACGAGGGCAGCTCAAATCTCCATTCTCACATGATAGAAGCTATTGTGTTTGGAAAGAGGCTGATACAATACCACATTGGCCTCTGCTAAACTTGGGGAAAGGGGTATTCATTGAGGATGTCATTTAACATTGTTTTCTTTCTCTTTTGTTTATTTGACAATTTTAGTAAGCACTAGGTTTGCCCAAGAGACTCCGCGGGTCGTTAGAAACCCAATATAGCTGCTTATGCTTGGGCACTGATGACGACATAAGTGTTGCTTTGCTTGCTAAGTATGTCTTCCTTTTGTTTTTCATAAAAGTTTTTTTTTACCTCCTCTTTTATTTTCTGTGTAGATTTTTGGTCTTTAGAACAACAAAAAGTCTAAATTTGTATGATTGGACATATTCTAGTCTTACAAAGGTATCATTTAACATTGCAAAACAAGGGTTATACCCAAAAAAAACACCATATGAGAAATTACACTAACTATTTGAATAGACAATAGGTCAGACATTGAAAAGTAATTACTGCAGAACACTATTCAATTAAGCCTTCAAGGTTGCTGCAGTTGTGCAGACAATTGTAATCTCAATTGAAAATACAAATGCACATAATTAAAGGTGTCAATGAAATGCCACATGTTACAGTGTCACATGCACCCCTGCACTTGGGTGCAAGGTGACACACTGGCTACATCGACAAGTGTACTATAATTCCCAGATAGGAGATTTTGTCGTATGCTGTGACCCCTTTGTGAGCCCTTGTCCAGGGACAGTCAAGCACAAGCTGCGTAGGTCAGTCTCTCAACCTTAGTTCAAGTCAATAGTCAGTTCTTGTTCACTAGTACCCACTAGAGAATAGCAGGTTAAATGTTTCCATCTTATAGTTTAGATCTTAGCCTAGGTTAGGAGTCCCTTTAGGGTCCCCAAAGGTTGGACAGGTAAGCAGGGAAGGCAGCCTGCAAAGGCTGCCCAAAAACTCCCCTGGCAAATGAGCCAGGGAGGGCTTTTTATAGGCTGGTTGTAGGCCAGCCAGTCTGTAAAACAGACTGAGTCTGTCTGTTTACAGACTGGGTTGGCTCAGTCCAGCGCTATAAAAGGGCCCCTTGGGTGCCTTGTTTTCTCATTCAGTTTGCTCCTGCCTTCAGTCCTCCTACAGCTCCACTTCAGCCTCCTGTGCAGCCCCTGAGATCCTCAAATCTGGCCCTGCTCTAGCCTCAGTCCCTTGGCCATCAGTTCAGCCTGATCTGAAGGTGACCACGCAGCACAACAGTCGGAGGTTTGGACCAGCAAACGGAGAGAGGTTTGGACACTGTTTCCTCAGCTTTCTGGACTCTCTTTTACAGTTTACACAGCTCACTCTCAGCTCTATATTTCTGTCATCTCTCAGTTCTCCAAGTATAAAGCAAATTCTCCCCTGATTGGGGGAGGGGGCCCTCAATGGGTACAGGGACCCAATCAGTTGTCGACTCTACTCTATCTCTACCCTCATCTCCTTCATCTCTCTATGGTAAACAACGCTCATTCCTCGCTAAAGGTTTAAAGAAGGTCTTGCTGTGAATTACACGATCAAATAACCGTTGCATGTTACATTGGTATCAGAGCTTCCGTCTGTATCCAGCTTAACTACCGCGAGTGTATGGTTGTGCTGAGATCCGGAAAGGACACACAATCAAGCACCATGGAAGGGTTAGGAAAAGATTTAAACCGTGAAGACTTTGAAGAGGAGAAAGACTACCAACAAGATACGCTTCCGCCAAATGCTCAAGAAGTGATGGCGAATCTTCTAGAGCATAATCGGGTCCTACTGCAGCAACTCGAAGAACATTCATCTCAGCTGGAAGAAAGCAGAAGACAGCTGGACCAGACAAAACGACGTCTGGAGGAAAAAGAAGCAGAAAAGCCGTTGGAAGAAAAAAGAACCACAAATTTTGAAAAACTGCTCTTGTTGATGCGTGAGGAACGCAAAAATGAGGAGGCACTGCGACACGCAGAGCTCACCCAAGCAAAGAGGCAACAAAAGCTAGACCGAGAGGCGATGCTTCTCCAACCGCTATGCAGGCAAGTTTGAGCGCAGCGGCCGTCTCCGCCACAGCTTCGCCATCGACAAAGGTAACGCCACTCACTCGGTCCACTCCAAATTTTGTTAAGTATGATGGTAAGTGTGATCATTCAGCAATTTTGCAATTTATTCATCAGTTTGTAGCTCATTTTCCGTTAGCGCGGATTCAAGATGAGCAAGATAAAGTCCACCTTGCAGCCCCTCATCTCACAGGTGAGGCGGTGACTTGGTGGCAGCATTGGGCTAGTAAGCATACTGACCCAAAAACGTTTAAGATAAATTTTGTTTGGGCAACGTTTATGGCCGACCTCAAAGCCCGTTTTCTCCCACCCCAATATATGCTTAACCTTGAGTATGAGTTCGCTCGTCTCTCCCAGAATGGTTTGCCTGTGTTGACATATAGTAATAAGGTCATCACACTGGCGCAACAGTTGGACGTGACGGAGAGCGCCAAGATGAAGTAATTCATTCAAGGTTTGGACACGAACATACGTTTTATCATTCGGAACTTCGACCCGCCAGATTACGAGCGGGCACTGACTCTCGCACAGAATCAGAAGATGATGCTGAACTGGGAAAAGCCCAAGCAGGTCCAGAAAGATTCCAAAGCCCCACAACAGTCAAACAACACAACGGGTAAGGATCAGAAGAAGGACAACCAGTTCCAAAAGAAAGACGGCCAAGCATCTGGTCAAAAGAGGGAATCCAAGCCAAAGATGACTTCGGATGAGAAGGCTAAAGTGGATATTACAGGAGGCTATCTACAACCCGACGAGCAGAAGCGATACCACCAAGAACATCGCTGCTTTCATTGCCACCACATTGTTGGGCATGGCAAGAAGGATTGTCCGAAGTGGCTTGCCGAAAAGGCTGCGAAAGCACCTACTTTGTCCGTCGCTAATGTATTGGCTCTTCCAGCTCCACCTCCATCCTCAGCTACGAATGCCGTCTTTCCTACTTTGAACGCCGTTCCCACGGTGGTCTTTCAAGGTAAGAAGGAGGGCGACTTCTCAGATCAAAAGAAGGCGCTCATTCGAGCGTGTGGCACAACTAACGGGCATCAGTTTATTGTCCTGTTCGATATGGGGAGTTCAGAAGATGCCATCTCCCTCAGCTTGCCAAGACAGTGGGGTACACCTTGGTGCCTCACGAGCTTGTAGTGGACGGGTTCACGCCCGGCTTACGCACACCTATTATTCAAAAGATCAACGATGTCTCAATGAAGTTACGCCTACCAGACAGTTGGACTATGCACAACGTGTTCCATGTAGCTTGGTTGAAGCCATATTTTGAGCCTCCTCTTTCAGAGATTTCCGATGAGCAACAACCTGAAGTTCTTGATGAAGCTAAAGTTTTGCAGCAAGAACAGATCCTTCTTCATGAATTCAAGCATGGGTCAGGACGCAGGACCCGGGAGTTTTACACCAAGTTCCGGGATCGAGGTACCCATGAAGCAGTGTGGTTGGACGAAGATTTTTTCCAGGAGTTCCCCAGATATTGGCGGACTACTTGAAAGCAATGAACCTACCGCCAAGTTAAGAAGGAGGGAATGTCACATGCACCCCTGCACTTGGGTGCAAGGAACCACTCTGGCTACATCGACAAGTTTATTATAATTCCCAGATAGGAGATTTTGTCGTATGCTGTGACCCCTTTGTGAGTCCTTGTCCAGGGATAGTCAGGCACATACGTAGGTTAGTCTCTCAGCCTAGGTCAAGTCAGTAGTCAGTTCTTGTTCACTAGTACCCACTAGAGAATAGTAGGTTAAGTGTCTCCATCTTATAGTTTAGGTCTTAGCCTAGGTTAGGAGTCCCTTTAGGGTCCCCAAAGGTTGGACAGGTAAGCAGGGAAGGCAGCCTGCAAAGGCTGCCCAAAAACTCCCCTGGCAAATGAGCCAGGGAGGGCTTTTTATAGGCTGGTTGTAGGCCAGCCAGTCTGTAAAAGACTGAGTCTGTAAAACAAACTGAGTCAGTCTACTGGGTTGGCTCAGTCCAGCGCTATAAAAGGGCCCCTTGGCTGCCCTGTTTTCTCATTCAGTTTGCTCCTGCCTTCAGTCCTCCTACAGCTCCACTTCAGTCTCCTGTGCAGCCCCTGAGATCCTCAGATCTGGCCCTGCTCTAGCCTCAGTCCCTTGGCCATCAGTTCAGCCTGATCTGAACGTGACCACGCAGCACAACAGTTGGAGGTTTGGACCAGCAAACGGAGAGAGGTTTGGACACTGTTTCCTCAGCTTTCTCAGCTCTCTTTTACAGTTTACACAGCTCACTCTCAGCTCTATATTTCCGTCATCTCTCAGTTCTCCAAGTATAAAGCAAATTCTCCCCTGATTGGGGGAGGGGGCCCTCAGTGGGTACAGGGACCCAATCGGTTGTCGACTCTACTCTCTCTCTACCCTCATCTCCTTCATCTCTCTATGGTAAACAATGCTCATTCCTCGCTAAAGGTTTAAAGAAGGTCTTGCTGTGAATTACACGATCAAATAACCGTTGCATGTTACATACAGTGCACATAAACAAATATATACCTTTGTAAGACTAGAATAAGTCCAATCATACAAATTTAGAATTTTTTGTTGTTCTAAAGATCAAAAATCTACAAAGAAAATAAAAGAGAAAATGAAAGAGAAGAAAAAAGAGGTAAACAAAAACTTTTATGAAAAGCAAAAGGAAGACATACTTAGCAAGCAAAGCAACACTTATGTCGTCATCAGTGCCCAAGCATAAGCAGCTATACTAGGTTTCTAAAGACCCGCGGAGTCTCTTGGGCAAACCCAGTGCTTGCTAAAATACGTCAAATAAACAAAAGAGAATGAAAACAAGAAATAAAGAAGAAACGAAGCAGGTGACTTAAGCAAAAATAAACAAGCAAGTCAAGAAACAAAAACTTCCAAAAAACTAGAATCTCTCTCTCTCTCTCTCTCTCTCTCTCTCTCTCTCTTATTTAAAACATAAAAAGTTAAAAGGCACTTTACACTTATGTCTCGTTTCTGCAAAGAGGCAAAAATACATTTCTAACTCAGAAAGCACAAGTATACTCAAGCAAACTCTCTTTTGAAACTAAAAGAAAAACGGGCTATTCAGCTCCCCGCTTTTTGTTTTCAGCTTAAGTTCAATCATTCTAAACAAACCTAAGGCCGAAACACCATAGATAAAAGAGTTCATATCTAAGAATGTGCGAACTTTTTTCATTATTTTCCTTGGATTATACCTCTTGTGTAATAGTAAAGTGATCAAATTACTACAATGAGTGATAAAAGACTCCTTAGTTGTACAAAGGCGGGAAAATCTATGGAATTGGGAAGAAATGACTCCATATTTTGCCAAATCAGAAATGTTTGAGTCAATGTGAGGCATTTTTATAATGTGTAAACCACTATATTCAGGTTGTTCACGTTTATCGTATATATCAACCTCTAATCCTATGGTAGATTGAGAAAGTCTAAGATCTAAGAAAACACAAGAATCCCCTTTTGAAGTGCAGTTCAGTTCACAAGAGTCACGAGGATAGATTCCTTCTCCAAAAGCTCTAGCGTCTTTGTACATAAAGTCTTGAAAGTTAGGAACATCTGGTACAAATAAATCATCTATAAAACGCCTAACTTGACTAAGCTTATGTAAAATGATAGGACAGGTGTTGATAGAAATAAGACGTTGCATAAACTCAAATTCATAAGTGAAAAGATAAAAGTTTGCTAAAAAGACGGCACAATTAGTGCCCATGGGGATTCCTATAACTTGTTGAAACAAAGAATCACCTATTGTGATGTAAAGATTATCTAAAAGAAAATCTATCCAAGAGCAAACATCTTCTACACTTACTACCTTTGTGTATCTTTTCTTTTTAGAACCTATGTCATGATCTTTATTTTTTAGCCACAAAAAGTCAAAGCATAAGGCTGTTTTCTCAACTTTTAGCACTTTGCATCTATCTTTGTCAAATCTCAGCTTGAAAACTTCAGCCACTAGCTTTTTAATTCTAAACTTCAGGTCTTCCAGCTCAATCTTTGTGTAAAGCGTCGTAAAATCATAGGTTTGAAGGAGAATAGGAGACTCTTTTTCCTGAATGCTTCAAGAGGAATTAAAGAATTTTACAACAGGAATCACTCCTACAGAGTCATTTAAAATCCAGCTTGAGTTCGAGGGGACATCTGCCTCTTTTAATAAGTCCCTCCAAAGTTCATGGACACTAGGCAACATGGCTTTGAAGCAGTAGCTTAGCCATTTAGAGATATTCGTCAAAGTAGTCTCACAAGCAGCTGCAATAAATCTTGGCTTTTTTGGAGTTTTGTGAAACTTCCAAGCAGCACAAAGAAAAGGTATGCTTGGATTGCAAACAAACCCAGAAGACTTGCAAAAACTCTGATGTTTTGAGATCAAATCTTTTTTAGAAACTAAGGTGGGGGCATAAGTTTTGGCAGACGAGTTCACTTCTCTCAAAAGACATTCTAAGTAAAACTTTTTGCAAATAAAAACAAAGTTATTGGAACATTTGTCCACATAAGAAATGACAAAATTCCTATGGAATTTTCGAAGAAGAGTTTCATCTTCTTTCGAAAGATGGTTACTTTTCTTTGAGCAAATAACCGAAGGGACTTCTTCTAGTTTCAAAGTAACTTTCTTCAAAATCTTCCCCTTCCATTCTGATAAGATATTTTTAACTCCTAAACATTCTTCTAATTGCAAAACAAACTTTGAGATTCCCTTATCGATAGCTTTTAAAAGGCAAGACTCTTTAAAAGAGTACAATCGAAATTTCGTGCCTTTCATGAAAAGGTCTCTTAGGTTACTAGAAAGCAAAATTGAGGTATCAGTTGTGACTACATGTCCTAAATCAGCATCAATAAAGCTTTGGAATCTCTTACTTTTACAACAACAAGGTTCTTTAAGGATAGAAGATTTTGAATGCTCTGAAAGCCTTTTACCTATCTCTCCATAGTTGAAAGCCTTTTGTCCTAAAGTTTTTACATACTTCCAAGCTACTACTGGATGCTTCCAAATTCTTCTCACAAAATGAGGGAGAGAATCCATTACTTCAGGAGACTTCAAAATGGAGTTTAAGCCTATCTTGTCAAGTGAGGGAGAAGTAAAAATACAAATCAAGAGTTCCTTATTTAGATAGACTTCTTTGCTTTGAAATGAAGCTTTTACTTTTAAGAAGCGATCCAACGAAGTTTTAAGTTGTATATAATGGAGCTTATTTAGATTCAAATCCTCAAAAGAGAAGTTTTCCAAGGTGTATTGAAGTTTAAAAAGAACTTTGACATTATATTTTTCAAAAACTTTTATTGAAAAAAGACCCAGTGACATTAATCTATCTAGGTAGAGTAATCTTCTTTTATAGTCTCGAGAAGCAAAAACTCTTGGAACTGAGGAAGTTAAAGGAACTAAAGGAGGAGGAAGTGGAGGAAGAGGAAGTGAGGGAGGCAACTCACGAGCTACATGTGAGATTGCAGGAGAGCTAGGACAACCTCGTAACATAACTTTAGGTTTCCATACGATGTTAGGTGTATGACTATGTTGGTAATGATGAATGTTAAAGGGCTTGATATGAGTTCTCCACATCAAAGGGTTCTTTTTAGAGGTTCTTTTATTTTTACGAAGAGTTGATTTTCCTTCTAAATTAAAACCTCTTGGGAAGAAAGTGTGTAAAGTTCTCATCCAAAACAATTCACGAGGACGAGCAGCCTTGTAAAAGTCCTTGGCATTATTAAAATGGCCCTCTATATGCTCAATGGGAAAGCAACGAAAAGATTCAAAACCAGACTTTGCCATTGCTGCATATAAGGGTTTTGAATTCTCAATTAAGGAATTCTTCCTATGAATTTTTCTAGCTTACCTAACATGTTCTTGAAAACGAATAAAAGCTGTCCTATAGGTTTGTCCTACATAAAGCATATTACTACTATGTATGTTATAGACAACATAAATTACTTGCGTGGCATGAATAGGACTAATAGAAATAGAAGTCTTGAGATGCTTGTTTCTAAGACGTCTTAGTTTATTAAGAATTCTTATGTTATTATTAGTATAATGAGTGCTAACTAATAAAGCCTTAAAGTTAGACCAATTAATGTTACCTTCCCCAAAATCATGAAGATTATTCATGTTTGACCTAGCTAAAAAGTTATACCTTTCTCTATATATGTTTCTTCTAACTTTTTTGTTTTGATTTACAGTGCTAGACCCAACTAAATCCAAAGAGACAAGACCATCACTAGAATTTCCAATGTTGTTCGGTGAGGTCAAACGATCCAACATTGGGGAACTTGCTTGCACTCTCCCCGCCCATCCCAAGGTAGTTTCTCCCTTGCTATATCCCCTAACTCTAGCAGGAGCGAGACTAGTCTTTAGGGGGGGGCTTGCTTGCACAGTCGTTACTCGTCCCAAGGTAACTCCTCCCTTACTACTACAAGGGAATGTCACAGGAGCTAGATGACATCCCAGGAGATCGCCCTGTTGGTTTCCAAAAGGCGAATTCATCATAGCATGTATCGCTAAAGCCAATATACCCCCAAACTGGCGAATACAGTTAGGGTTAGCCAGGGCCCCAAGGCCACTGTAAGAGCTTAATCAACCTAGAAGCACCAAAGAGAGAGAGAGAGAAAAGGAAAGTTACCAATAAATTTAAAAATAAATAAATTCATTAAAAAAGCGATCAAACAGAGAAATAAACCAAGGAGAGCAACTAAAACAAAACGCAAAAGCATACTTTTTAAAGAAATAAAATTAAAAATAAAATAAAAGTAAGGGGAAGAGAGACAGAAATTAAAAATTAAAAATTAAAAAATAAATAAATAAACAAAAAGAAAAGAATTAAAATAATAATAATAATAAATGAGAATAAGATTAGCTGTTGGGGCTTCTGCACCCGCATAATATAAAACGATGTAGTTGAACAGCTGATCACCACTTGGACGAAAATTCAAAGAATTTGCATGTCCGCTAAGGTGATAGAAAAATATACCTTTGTAAGACTAGAATAAGTCCAATCATACAAATTTAGAATTTTTTGTTGTTCTAAAGATCAAAAATCTACAAAGAAAATAAAAGAGAAAATGAAAGAGAAGAAAAAAGAGGTAAACAAAAACTTTTATGAAAAGCAAAAGGAAGACATACTTAGCAAGCAAAGCAACACTTATGTCGTCATCAGTGCCCAAGCATAAGCAGCTATACTGGGTTTCTAAAGACCCGCGGAGTCTCTTGGGCAAACCCAGTGCTTGCTAAAATACGTCAAATAAACAAAAGAGAATGAAAACAAGAAATAAAGAAGAAACGAAGCAGGTGACTTAAGCAAAAATAAACAAGCAAGTCAAGAAACAAAAACTTCCAAAAAACTAGAATCTCTCTCTCTCTCTCTCTCTCTCTCTCTCTCTCTCTCTCTCTCTCTCTCTCTCTTATTTAAAACATAAAAAGTTAAAAGGCACTTTACACTTATGTCTCGTTTCTGCAAAGAGGCAAAAATACATTTCTAACTTAGAAAGCACAAGTATACTCAAGCAAACTCTCTTTTGAAACTAAAAGAAAAACGGGCTATTCAGCTCCCCGCTTTTTGTTTTCAGCTTAAGTTCAATCATTCTAAACAAACCTAAGGCGACTTCATATCTAAGAATGTGCGAACTTTTTTCATTATTTTCCTTGGATTATACCTCTTGTGTAATAGTAAAGTGATCAAATTACTACAATGAGTGATAAAAGACTCCTTAGTTGTACAAAGGCGGGAAAATCTATGGAATTGGGAAGAAATGACTCCATATTTTGCCAAATCAGAAATGTTTGAGTCAATGTGAGGCATTTTTATAAGTGTAAACCACTATATTCAGGTTGTTCACGTTTATCGTATATATCAACCTCTAATCCTATGGTAGATTGAGAAAGTCTAAGATCTAAGAAAACACAAGAATCCCCTTTTGAAGTGCAGTTCAGTTCACAAGAGTCACGAGGATAGATTCCTTCTCCAAAAGCTCTAGCGTCTTTGTACATAAAGTCTTGAAAGTTAGGAACATCTGGTACAAATAAATCATCTATAAAACGCCTAACTTGACTAAGCTTATGTAAAATGATAGGGCAGGTATTGATAGAAATAAGACGTTGCATAAACTCAAATTCATAAGTGAAAAGATAAAAGTTTGCTAAAAAGACGGCACAATTAGTGCCCATGGGGATTCCTATAACTTGTTGAAACAAAGAATCACCTATTGTGATGTAAAGATTATCTAAAAGAAAATCTATCCAAGAGCAAACATCTTCTACACTTACTACCTTTGTGTATCTTTTCTTTTTAGAACCTATGTCATGATCTTTATTTTTTAGCCACAAAAAGTCAAAGCATAAGGCTGTTTTCTCAACTTTTAGCACTTTGCATCTAAACAAATATATGCCTCACGCATACATAGGTTGCCCAAAAGACAAAAGGGTGTGCTTGCAATATAAATTCGAATTCAATTAACATCAGCAAGATAACTGTTTCAATGCATAATCCTGCGATACCAATTTTGGAAAAACTTACCGCTACAAGTTCACCAAACAAATCATGATTGTTCAAAATTTCCTTCATTCTGGCAGCTCGGGGATGATGTATCCACATTGTACCATCCATCAATTGTACACCATGCTTTTTGCAAGCCAAAATCATTTCCTCAAGATCCTCTGTTGTTATTGCAGGAGGCTTCTCTAGTAGCACATGTTTCTTTCTTTCTGCAGCTTTTAGCACCCACTCTAGATGAAGAGCTGTAGGAAGAGGAATGTAAACTGCATCGACAGCTTCATCGTCCAGCACACTCTGGTAACTTCCATAAACCTTTGCTTCAGGAGGGAAACCATTGGCCCTGGCAAAACCTTGTGCCTTTTCTAAAGATCGACTTCCAATAGCAGACAAACAAACACCTGGTGTCATTAGAATCGCCCTTGACAATTTCCTAGCAATACTAGCACATCCCAGGATGCCAAACCTAACATCATCACCCATGACTTCCGTCTTCCCTTAACCCTCTTCTGGGGAGTCAATGAGCTGGAATGACCTGAGACAGACAAATCATGCAACAAGTAAACTTTCAAATGTCAAACCCATACTATTCCTATTCATTTGCTCTGTCAAAAGAAATAAGACATTACATAATAGCAGTCACAAGCCTAAACTGTATAAAGGTACAAAGCCAATGAAGGTTGTAGTCTTTGACACAATCTACGTAAATAAAGCGCACACATTCCTTATAGTATATACTCATTGCATTAAGTTTCTGTTTCAGGTTCTTAACGCACAGTGATTCCATATAGAAGTTTTGCCACATTTTTGCAACTAGTGCATGGTGCAAAACATTCCAATTCCAACCTCCAGGTCTCCTTATCCTTTATACAGGCTATGTATTGTTCCTACTTCTGAAGCCTCTAAAACCTTCATGTTGCAGAACGTATCATCTATTTACACAGTCTGGTGAAGCTTCAGTGTAAAAAGGAGCATCATCTTCATCACATAGACTATGTAGTTTGAACATATCGAAGTGTCATCTTCATCAATAGCACTGTGGCAAGAGTAGTTGTATGTGTCTTCCCTTGATGATAGTCATGGCTGGATGTACAGAGACTATTTATTTCAAAACTTGGTTACTTGTTTAGTCTTCATCAACATGGTTTCTGTTTTAGGTTCTTGAACAGTCGTGCTATGCCCAAAGATTCAACAAGAGAGCCAAAAAAGTGACTACCACACGAGAATTACCTATTTGAGATGATGTTCTTTGGCAAACCATGGAGTACAAAAATGTGGATATGAATAGCCACGCAACGCCCGCAGCTCAAGTGCTCTTATCGAAGTGTGCCATTTCAAACACCAATGGACAATTAGCATAATCCGAGCATTTACTCACCGCCCTCAGAGCAGTATTTTTGGGTTTCCAAGGTCCATGCTACTCTCGGAAGTTGGAGCTCACTCCCCAGGTGTGCAAAAGTAAAGATAATAGAACACGCTCAGATCTGGAATAATACTTAGCAAGTTATACAAACCAAAATGTACAACATGCTTCACAACTTGTGGAATGTTCAAGTACAAAACATGCTAGCCAACTACAGAACTTAGATGGCTGCACAAATTATGCAAGGCAACTATAGATAAAGGCTCGTATGCCGTCATCCGTGTTCCTATTTGAGACTTCTATAGATGGATGAGGAAAGTGAGTCAATGATGCTCTGCTATACAAAATTCTTAGGGGACCTATATCCCCACACACACACACAAGAGGGACTACCTTTTGAGTTGGCCGACCAGCAAACCTGGCCAACCAAATTTTGAAGGGGATGACCCTTGCTAGGCCGGCCCCATATATGCTGACCTAGTCCCTGCATTAGGGGGCCCTTGTAGCAATTAGTTGGGTCTCTAGTGTTGGAATTCTAGGGTCAATGCCCCACCTGTGAGCCCCCAAATGAGGAGTGCAATGGGACTTAACACCTATAGGATGTTGCGTGTAGACTGCACCACGGGGGCACATGTAGGGGGAGTGAGAGGTTGCCACATGGACAGCAAGGGTACGTCCTCCTGGGACAGCCACATGGGCCACAACCCACCACAGCCGGCTGTCCTACAGTCCTGCATTAGGGCCGTGAATATGCCCATCATTAGGGCTGGCTGTGGGGCCGAAAGGTGCCCAGCCGTGGGCCCATCAAGAGGGCAGAGGAGCTGGTGTGGAGCCAGCATGGAGCATCTACTTGGCAGGGCCCTTACAGGTCCTGGAATGAATTGACAGGTTGGCAACAGCCTGGAACTAGTTGGCTACACATGGGCAGAGGAGCCAGCAAAGGCGCCTATATGCAGGGCCTGCTTATAGGCAATAGAGGCTGCCTTGGTCAGCCATGAGCAGACTTACAGACTGCAGTTGGCAGTCTGTGGAAGGGATGTGCAGGTGGGCCAAACGGCCCTTGTCTGGTCAGTCGGTAGACTAACTCTCCATTTTGTACATCTCTCTTTTTTGGGATTCATCCACCCAGACAGGAGTTTGATTTGTTTTTCACTTGGGTTCGTTACTGCGCACCATGGTCTCTATGGAAGGATAGAAATCAGAGAGTCTTTGATGATCCTACATTTTCCACTTTCTCTTTCTTTAGGCACTCTTTGCAGCAATCTCTCTTTGATTGTCTGCAGCTCATTATATAGAACATGATGTATACTTGTCATATAGTGAGATTTTCTGTTGATGTAACTTGGCAAATCTCATTTTTTGGGATAGCCAAACTATAATATAAAGTAAAGAAATTTCACCAAAAATTTGTGTGTGTGTGCGCGCGCGCGTGCGCGCGCTCTTCTTTCTGTGTAGGCTGAAGATTTATGTCTGCTTCTCCAAGGGTTAGTGCCTGGATATACTTTTCATCATAATGCACTTACTACATGCTGGGCAAGGCTTGACAGATGGTATTTGTTTTACCCACAACAATATGCAGATTTTAGCCCTCATCTCCTCGTAGATTTCTCATTGGGCTTGTCAGATCATGCCCCATTATGGATGAATCTGCACCTTGGTATGCCACTGGAGGATTTGCCACCCCTTTCTAGTAGATTATTGCATGTTAATCAAGCTTATTTCCAACATCGCTATTTCCAGCAAATGATCAGACTTGCAATTCATCCCTTGCCTTTGCATGCCCAAGAGGACATGGATTACGCTTGGGACAGCTTTGTCTCTCGTATACAGAATGTCATTAGGGAGTATGGAAACTGGCATATGACTAAATGGAGGAATGAGGTTAAATGGGCAAAAAGGACAGCACAACAATTGACTGAATTTTCACATTTAAGGCCTCTCTTTGAATCAGAAAATGATTCCCTTTCACATGCTCGGATTAAATTGACTGCTAATGATCCAAGGAAATTGCACAAATGGCAGATTAGAGCAAGAATGAAGCCCCTCATAGATAAGAGCTACTCATCAAAAGCCTTTTTCCAGGGCCTGCATGCTACTCGAAAGAAAAACTCATCTCTAAGGGTAAGGAAGCTAGATGTTTCTTGGACGCACTCTTTCTTTGATCTCCAAGATGAATGCCAAAATTATTTCCAGAAATTGTTCTCTGCTCCTGGTTCCCCATCAAATCAAATGACTGATGCGAGGACTGAATCCCTCCAATATGTTTCTGAAATAGTGGAAATGGATGATGCTCTTACCTTGGAGAGACCTTTTACTGATACAGAACTTGATAATGCCTTGTTCCACCTCGGCAAATACAAGTCCCCTGGCTGGGATGGCCTTACGGTGGAATTTATATTTCTTTTTGGGATGATTTGAAAGATGTCCTCTTGCAAATGATCAATGTTGCCTGGCAAGAAAATCAGTTACTGCACTCTTGGAAGCATGGCATAGTCAAACTTGTGCCCAAAAAACATCTGTTTGACCATATGTCAGATTGGAGGCCTATTACTTTGATGCCTGTAGTTTACAAACTCATTGCCAAAATGATTGTGTACAGGCTTCACGGGATACTAAATGCGGGCCTTCATCCTCATCAGTATGGGTTTGTGCCGCGAAGACAAATCCATGACAATATCTCCAATGCATTGATTGCAATTGAAGATGCTAAGTACTCGCATCAAGATGTGCTCATATTGCAAGTAGATATTGCTAAGGCATTTGACACTCTTCAATGGGATTTTATCTCTCAAATCATGACAAAGTTGGGCTTTGGTCCAAAGATAGCAAATGCAGTTTACTGGCTTTATTCTGGCTCTACTTCTCAGTGCATTCTTGGGGGTCATCTATCTCGGTCATGGACATGGGGCAGATCCTGGAATGGACCTGACAGGTTGGCAACATTCAGGAACTAGTCAGCTGCAGGAAGCAGAGGAGACACCTGTATACAGGTCCATTTATAGGCAGCAGAGGCTACCTTAGTTGGCAGACTTACACACTACAGTGGGCAGTCGAAGGGGTGTGCAGATGGGCCAGTTGGCCCTGATCTGGTCAGTCGGTAGACTGACAGGGTTGGCCAGTCATTAGGGTCTGGTCGGCCAGACATGAGGCTCCCTAGCCCTATAAAAGGCCCCCTTGGGAGGGCAATCCTCAGTTCAGTCTTGCAGAAGCCCTCAGCCGGTATCAGGTTTCATGGGGTACATACCTGCAGGCTGTAGGAGAGTACATGTGGGTGCAGGAGGGAAGCTCACCCTAGAGTTCAGCGAACAGAGTTGTACTGGTGCCAGATATTCGCTGCAGGTGTTGGTACACCTTTGGATCGGATTTTTATACCTATCTCATGCTTTAAAAAGATTAAATCCAAATTCTGGATGTATAACGGTAAAATATGATATATGAGCATTATATCGTCTGGTCAGCTGTAAGATCTACCCGATACTAGCAAGTAAAGTTGTCATGAAAACTGGAAAGTGCTGTGTCTATATATTTGTAAGCATGGGTCAGGGCATCCAACTTTTTTGTCTTTGTGTTTGAATCTACCATTATCGCTGGAAATTTATTAACATTTCAAGAAAACCTGAGTGCAGACACGAATGCATGCGATAGGAGTAGTGCGCACGTTGGTAGAGCAGTGCTCTATTTTGCACTAGTACTCGTAAAAATATATACGTACGGATATGCATTTTCGTATACTCTTGTAGCTATGAACGCACGTGGCGCCCCAGCCCGCGATCAGGGCCGCGTACAAAACTAGAACACATCATCCTAAGGATGGTCCTTATTACGAAGACGGAGCGAACAAAATGACCACAACCCAATGTCTGGCTCCTGATTAACAGGAAGAAGATGCATGTCGAAAGCCCTAGGAATAATAAGTGAGAGCCCGAGGTGCTGGGTAGCCAGAAGAATGGAACTGACTGCTGGAGTGAGCTGAAAGATGAGGGGAAGGGGAGGTACCTGGGAATGCAGCTGGTCCGGAGCGTGAACACTCAACAGTGAGAGTGAGAAGCGGGCATCATAATTGGCATAATTCTAACGCTGGGACACGTGTCCTTGATCGCCAGTTAGAAGCCAAACAAGGTCTTATGTTTAACCTTTAAGAGCCGTATTGTTCCCATAGAATGCCCTAGAATGCCGCGTAAAAATAGGTGCCCATTGCAGACGGCCCATGCTATTTTTCATGCTTATGCAGGTTTCTAATTGGCTGAACGCTTGCTTTAGACGGTCCCATCAGGTTGAAATTCAGAAAGCTTGCAGTCTGCAAGCCCGGAGAAGGAAGGTGGGAACATATGCAAACTAGAATCCCACTATGCCAGCTCTCGCTACGCCATGCTACCTTGACACTACGCGGGAATGCGCTCTCACCTCCACAGCCTCTAGGCCCCATGCCAAGCACCAGCTAAAGCCACTGCAACCTTGAATGTAGCTTATTATGGGACTGACGAAAACTAGAACCACACCCAAAAAGGCACGCAGATGACGAAGCGAGCGTCTCAGTTTGGACATTCAAACAGATCGACTTTGGATAAAGAAACAATATTGACAAAACATTGCAAAGTCTGAACACATGTTCATCTCAATTTCACAAGGCTGATATATTCAACTCACAAAGCATCCTCAATGCAACCATCTTGTGCTTGGAAGAAACACACACACAAGTGGATATAACAATGAACCCTACCGTTCTTCCATAGTATCGCGACATCAGCAGGCCTGGGCCTAGCAACATATTTCAAAAGCTAGCTCACTCTCCTACAACAAAATAGCTTATACGAAGCCAGTTGCGAATGCCTACTTGAAACAAGATCAAATGCAAAATTAGCAATTATTAACACATACAAATCACCGAGAACAAAAACACAGACACTAACACAAAATGTTGAACATGATACCACAACAAACAACAACATACATTGTGGGAGTAGTGAGCATGCATGCTCACTAATTATGACTTATGGTTTAAGAGGCTAAGAAATCCCAAGTGGAAGAGGCTCTAGGAGAGACCTCACTATCGCTCAATGTAGAGGAGGTGGTGCTAACAAGAGAAGCAGGCTTAGTTGTGAAGTGCAAGCAAGATTCCTCCATGGCTTCTCATGAAATTAGGAACAAGAGAGTGTTGGATTCCAACACCCCACTCCATCGACCGTTTCAAGTACACCCTAAATTATTGGTTCTCTTTTTACATCTAAAGAATGTGATACTAAGTTAAAGTCTTCATTATGTAGAACAAATGATTGTTGCAGGTACAAATGTAAAAGGGCTCGATATCCAAAAATCGACTCCACTGATCACATCGAGTACAACCTGAATTCTTGGCATTTCTTTTTTGCTCCCTTTTGGATGTTACTAGTATGTCAATTTGTGAATTCGAGGGGACTCCAAATGAACAAACTACTTAGAGACCTTCATGTGGGGCCTTATTGATCAGGTATCCCTAGGACGAGGAATAGTTGTCTGATTTGAAATACTCATCGTAGCATTCATTTGCTGCCAATGGTCCTAATGATACTAGAATCTTCATATGGAATACTTCCCCTAACAAAGATATGGACAAATGGACATGCACATCTTGAATCATGACGCTTTGGTCATCTTCATCATAGGAGTGTATCTCCTTTGTAAGGGCCTCATCCCAGACCTCCACCCATAGGAGCTTGGCAAACTTTAGTAGTTTGTTGCACTTTAGGATCCCCTTTATGACATCATTCCAAAAGTCGATGATAGGGTGAGGGGGCGCAACTCGTGAAGATGCCCTGTGCTTCTTCTAACAGACAGTTCGGGCTTTGCATTCCTCCATGATAAACAAGATACTATATGATGCAACAGACAGTAATGGAGATGGGAGTGAGGGCAAGGAACCTAGAGAGAGAGACAAGAATAGCCCCAAAAATGATGTAGAGAGCAAGAGGGTAGGAATCGAATGCAAGTGATAGAGGCAACGAAGAGGTAGAGTTGAGTGTAGACGATGAATAGCTAAAGATGGATGTCTTGTCACTTGAGTAGCTGCAGGTGAAAGCATTGATAGGTGGTTCAAAAACTAGTGTCTTTGACATTACTTTATCAAGTGCTAACAGGTAGTGGCTAAAGGTAAGAATGTGCTAGTAAGAAAGAATGAGTAAAGGTAGTAAGATGCAAGTAAAAAGAATGGTAGTAGTTTGTTAATGGAAAGAATGGTAGTAGTTTGTTAGAATATGGTTTTATGGTGGTGAACCACTATTTCCATTTCTTTCATCTACATTGTGTCATGGGTCTCTTTGTGTGTGTGCATGTGTGTATGTGCATGCACGCGTGCACGTGTGTGTGCTCGAACTACACATTGTGGTGCATGAACCAAGTTTTCCCCCCTCTCCATTTTGTTATGTTTGATGCCTCCACGCCTCCTTCAACTTCCCTGGAAACTTCCACTCTTGCTGCACTTTCTTGTCTTCACCTCAGGTCATGATTCTTCCTTCCATCAAGCGTCACATTGTTATCTTTAAGGATTCTTCTATTTTTTCCCTCCTTTGTCATCAATCTCTCCATTTTTCCCACCCTCTCTAATGAGTATTTTGAAGACAAAGAGTAGCTGGAGGATTCTAAAAGCAAAGAGAAATAAACGAGAAATAGAGTCTCCCAAACTTTAGAGAAGGCATCAACCTCATCCTTCAACTCCTTTTCTCTACTTCTTCATATTCATCACTTGTGGTGGCTAACAAGAGTTGTGGTACATTCATTAGCTCTTTCTCTCTCTCTCTCTCTCTCTCTCTCTCTCTCTCTCTCTCTCTCTCTCTGTGCGACACATAGAACATGCATTTCCCTCCACTTATCTCCTTGCATGTTTTGAGGTTGAAGGAACTTGCAGACTATGGATGGTGGTCATGCAATGGGAGAAGATAAGTTTTTGCAAATTGCAAATGGGGATGCAATGGGAGAAGACCAATTTTTGCACAACAATGCAACACCACAAGCAAATGGCGGCATGGTTGTTCTTGGGTAGCAAGGAATTGAGTTTATCAAGAAGTATTGGTCTTCAAAGCAAAAGTAACATCAAGAAAAAGACAAGGAGAAGCATAAGTGTTGAACAGAATAGGTCCGTTGATGAGAAGGAAAGAAAGAAGTTTTTCGAGAACCATAGCTAACACCTGGTGTGAGCAGACAAAGGGACTCAACAAATTTTACTTATAAGTAACTATTTCTAGAACTACTCCTCCATCCCAATTTCAAGGATGTTTGATATGAAGAAATGGGCTACAAACAAGGCAACACTTTGACACAAGTCAAAGTGCCCCGATCAAAAGATGGACTGTTCTTGAAGAGGTCATCTTTAATGATGGTACTTAATGGTAATGGTTTCAATGGAGAAGGTGGTAGCAACCAACCTATCAGCTTGGCAAAGGTAGCAAAGGTTATGGGAATCCATAACAGATTCCTGTGTGTAGACAACACTTGCCTAAAATTAGAAGAGGATGGAGTCTTGCCCGTGCAAACATGCCATATACAACAACCTATAGGTACCATCATCACATAAGATGTTAAAGATCTTATTTTTTTAATTGGAAACTCAAAGCTCAAGTCTCCCCCAACAAAAAAGATGTTTACTATAAGAGGATGGGGAGCAGTTCTTTTGTAAAGCATCCCATGAAGTTTCTTGATGAGCCTCAAGTCCATACTTTACTTTTGTTCAAGCAAAGTAAAGCAGTCCTAGAGCACTTTCAGACCCTTTGAAGCACTTTCAGGTGCTACTTTTAATATCTTTGAAGCACTTTCTAGTGGTTTTTTAAATAGCTCTAAACACTTTTAAGTAGTACTATTAATAGCTCGGCAATAATTTTAGGTGGACTTCCAATGACAAAAAAGAACTCCAAAAATGTTAAATAAAGTACTTCCATGTACTTTAGTACTATTTGGAACAACTTCAGTGGGGACTTTCAAACACTCTAGTACTTTAGTATACCACTTGGAATAAATTTGGCACTTTATGACTTCCATGTACTTTAGTACCACCTCGAACAACTTCTGTACTTTAGTACTTCAAACACTCTTGTACATCAAATACTTTAGTGCTTCAAACACTCTAGTACTTCCATGTACTTTAATACCACTTGGAATAACTTCAGTATCACTTGAAAATAATAGTAGTCCTAGAGCACCTTCAGACATTTTGAAGCACTTTCAAGTGGTACTTTTTTCAGCTTTGAAGCACTTTCTGGTGGTTTTTAAAATAGCCCTGAAGCACTTTCATGTGGAACTTTTAATAGCTATGTAGTACTTTTAGGTGGACTTTCAATGGCACAAAACAACATCCAATAATTTTAAAGTGATACTGAAGTACTTCCATGTACTTTAGTACCACTTGGAACAAATTCAATGTCACTTGAAAATACTTAAAGGCTCAAGGGAAACACTTAAGTTTCACTTGAAATTACTTGGAGTACTTTTGTGCTAATTTTAGTTTTGAAGGCCACCTAAAAGGACTTTAGGGCCAAAGTAAATTACTTGGGGAGCTGGTATAAGCACTTTAAATAATTCTAAAATACTTTTAGAATTACTTCTTATAGGTCCTTAGGTATTGCAAAATGGTCCAGATGCACTTCTAAGTGCTTTAGAGGTCCTATTGATTGGTTTATTTTAGTGGTCTAGAAGTACTATTAAGTGGTATTTAAGTACTTGTAAGCTACAAAAGTACTATTAAGTGGTCCTGTAATACTATTAAATAGTTCTAAAGTACTATTAAAGGGTTCAAACGTGCTAGTAAGTGCTTCTAAGTGGTCTAGAAGTACTATTAAGTGGTGTTAAAGACCTATTAAGTGGACTTGAAGCACTATTAAGTGGTTTTGCAATGCTATTAAATAGTTCTGAAGTATTATTAAGTGGCCAGAAGTATTATTAAGTGGTCAAAAGTACTACTTTGAAGTACTATTAAGTGGTGTTAAAGCATTATTAATTGGTCCTAAAGCGCTATTAAGTGGTCTTGAAGCACTATTAAGTGGTTCTGCAGTACTAATAAATAGTTATTTAAAACTATTACGTGGTCTAGATGTACTATTAGTGGTCATTTTTAAACCCTCTTGTTAGTCTTGTTGTTATACATGATGAAAGAAGCAAGATGGGTTTGTTAGGAGGCTAGAGCTATCAGCTTTCTCTTGGAGGATCTTCTCAAATGAATGGACACATAATGTTGTTTGTAATCCACTTTTCATGTTGATTTCATTCCATAGGATGTGTTTGACATGAGAAATCGAATGACATCAACATGGGAAGTGGACTACGAATGGTGTTCAAGTCTCCAAAATTCTCTTTGGACAGATTGGACCAAATGTTTTTGAAAGAGAGCAAAGAAGAACCTACTTCTTATGTGAAAATGGCAAGGAAAAATGAAAGTACTCAATCGTTGGTCATGTTTAAGATCCGACCATAAACTAGAAAGCTTGAATTGGACACACAAGCTTAATAGTCTAGAAGCTCTATTAAGTGGTCCTAAAGTAGTATTAAGTGGTTATACAATGCTATTAAATGGTCCAAAAGTACTATTAAGTGCTTTTATGTGATCCAAAACCTATCCAAAAGTATTGTTAAGTGGTGCTGAAGCAATACTAAGTGGTTTTACAGTACTATTTAATAGTTCTGAGGTACTATTAAGTGGTACTTAAGTACCTCTAAGTGGTCTTGAAGTACTATTAAGTGGTTCTTAGTGGTCCAAAGATACTATTAACCAATATTTGTTTTGTGGTAGGTGGAGCTCTTTAAAAGATTCAAGGCCTACTACCCACAGATCAAGATTTCTCAAAGATGCTTTGAGGGCTTCAAGCCCTTCTTTGTGTGCCAGTTGAAGGATCGATACACTTGCTAATGTGTTTCACATGTGCAAATGATTTTTTTGAAAGAAGCATTCAATTACATGCAGCATAAACAATTAGGACTCCATGGGACACTATGGAACATGTGCCTACAGTGTTTGTGACAAGGGCAGGAGCAATTTCATGTACAGAGCTGCAAATTGTATCTACAATAGCATCACAACTCTTTGTGAAACATTACTATGCCCAAAAACAATAGATGCATTGTTTCATAGTTATGAATGCTTGATGGGACCATGTGGTGAATGTGGCATAGCAAGAATGGTTCTATGTCCTAATGAGACAATAGATAATTACTTGTTCCTCCCTGTGAAGGTCTTTCAAGATATAGAGACTGGCAAACTGAAGATGGTGGAAAGAAAAAGAGAAAGGATATTTTGGTGCAATAGATGAAATTTCTTGATTTTTTTTCCTTCTTTACAAAGCACATCAATAGATTTATTTAGCACAATGCCATTTACAAGTTGTAGGCTCAACAATACAAAGATTGTATTGAGAACTTTACATGTGATGTTGTGGTCATAGTAATTAAGTTGTAGCTGAGAATTATACCTTCAAAGAGCAAAATGAAATATAGTCCATGCATTGGTACAATTATTAGGTTACCATCTTAGTGCACATAACATATGTGTACACGGATTCACATGATGTTAGGAAAATTCTCCATTTCTATATTCTAGGTGACAAGACACATGATAACCTCTTTGTGCGACATTGCTTTCTTTTACATGACTAGTGGCTTAAACATTAGGGTCTTGCACTAAAACGTCATTGGGTGTTGTCAAACGGATGTGTAGCCTAGTTCAAAGTGAAGCGCCCTTTCAACTTTGTTACCAGGAACTTTAGCCTAACTAGACTAGAAAACGATGAATGTTGTTGTTACAAGAATTCAACTTCCAAATAATAGACAAGCTTGGGAAGTCACATGTTGGAGTGGTTGGCCTCTCAAGACTTTCAATACTTGAAGACAAACAAGGAGTTTGGACTAAAATTCTAGACACATATCTCGTTGGCATTGCCATCCTTGAGAATGAGTATGAAGGTATGCTCCAATACCTCTTACAAACAACATTTCTTGGAAACATTCCCTAAGACAAATAAAGGTGACTTGCATTGAAGGCTTGGAGCTATATCCTAATTAGAGGACAATCTACCAACAGGGCACAAATGGAACCTTGAGAAAGTGGGTGCTTCTACATGAATGAGCTATTGCCATTATTGAGACACATATCAGACTCATACCACATACAATGGAGAGCTGATGGCAAGGAAAGTCTTTTAAGGGAGACTTTGGTGGAGCACTTTGTGTAAAGATACAATGCCCAATGCATGGAGTGCGATGTGTGCCAAATAGTGTGGAGGCTATTACCTCAACGCCACATGCTTCTTCACCCAAGCTCCCATGGGGAAGCCTTCCAAAGATAGAGCCTAGACTTAATGGGGCCATTCAAATAGTCGGCCCAACATATACAAAATAAGTACATCCTTGTAGCCATAAACTAGTAGACCAAGTGGGTGCAAGCAAAAGCATTTTGAGAAACCTTAGCTCGTTGACTAGCTAAATTCATCTATGAAAGTATCAGTTTGTAGATATGGGTACCTGATTGCTTTTATAAGTTATCAAGGAGCCAAAATCATAAATGAAGTCTTTAGCATACTCGTTAGAGACTATGGAACAAACTTCATGAATGAAGTATTTAGGATAGTCATCAAAGAATTCATGATCATACAATGGGTACTGCCCAAGGTGAAATGAAGTAGAATCAAAAGATAAAATATTGAAGCTATCACTAGGAGACTACAACAGCTAGTAGGATTGAATGAACTCAAAGTGTAAGTGGCATGGGCACACTATGTCATCAAAAGATGATGGCATGACATGACCAACACATAGTGAAAAATATTCTAAAGAATAAAATTCTCATGTTTCTCTACATTGCAAAACTTGGCCCCCTCAAATCAAACCTCAAGCTTGGGTGGAATGGTCTTGTTGGCCATTGGTTACCTAGCCAACCTAAGTCAGGAGTAAGTATGTGAGCAATGGTAATCCTAATGCTACCATTGAGGAGTCAACTGGCACAACCACCATGACAAAAAGCAAGGGCCATGCTATGTGGCCAATCCTTGGTAGCAATTTTGAAGGCTTCTAGGGCCAAGTTTAAAAGGTGGTTCTTGGAACCGATAGCCTAGAGTACTAGGTATATAATTGTTGAATTTGATGTAGAAAGGGATTTTGACTCACCCCCTTATCAGTGTTGCAGTCTTAGTTTGAGGGGAGCCTTGTTGCTCTTAGTGAGTGTGGTTCCTCAAATGAGGCGAGTCTCTTTGTCCCAATTGAGTGAGTGGATTGCAATAGCTACAACTCTTTTTATAATAGGCTAAGGCCTTTTGGATATACAAGTATTGGATTTGGCATATTGATTGTCCATTAAATTCTTGCAATGACACATATTACCCTTACACATGCTCATTTTCCATCTCCAAATGGTTTCACCGACCCAGCACAAATCCCCATGTTAGTTCTAGACATCCAACTTCTTTAATCAAGCACCAAGTAGGTCCCGTGTTCAGTAGATTCACTAGTAGTAATAAGGAGACGTCACCTGCGTGCAATAAATATATGAAAATTCCCCTTATCTACCCCCTATTTACGGGATCTTACCTTATAAAATGTACCTTCCTTCCCTTATATAACCCCCCTCCCTTACACTCACGTGGTACCATATGATAAACCCTAGTGGACCCCCTGGGGTCCCGTGCACCAAGATCCCTAGGAGTGGAGGAGAGGGAATCTTCCACTCAAGTATTAGCACTGTTTAGGCGACCATAGTGTCCTAGAGGAAGCTAATAGTGCACTAGGAAGATTGTATTGAGGCACTAAGTGGACTACATACCAAGTTTCTATAGAGCCAAGTAGAGAATGAAGAGTTGTGTCAAGGAGTCTCCAAATTGATAAACAGATTCAAGCACTCCTCCAAGATTTAAACAAACCCATGAAGCACATAGGTGTACCTCCTAGTAGGAAAGATTTGGATGATGAGGGTGATGTGAGAGGGCTAAGATCTGAAATAGCTCAAAGGGAAGGCATAGTTGATCATGTAAGTGCTGCCACAATAGTCTTTATAATAACTACATCTAGTTCACTCAAGGGCATCTGCACTCAGGCAAAGTAAATGTAAAAAATGAAGACCATTTTATTTCCTAAATAATTTTCCTGTGGCATCCCTAAATCCAATGAGGAAGTGAGGCAAGAGCCATTCGTCGCTCAACCTCTCATGTGGTTCATAGTAGGAATTTAGATATTTAACCCTAGCAATGTATTCCAATAGGGTTTCATGCTCATTTTGCTTAACCTCATACAATTGGTTGATCAGAATCCATTTTGGGCCGGTGAAATAAAATCCCACTATAAAGGCTCCTTAATGTTTCCCAATTGACCTTTTCCTCCACTCCTAAGGCTCTGTAGCAGTGGCTTTCCTTTCCATCAACCAAATGCATTCACTTTATCCGAGTCACCGATATCTCCAAAGGTCTTGCAAATCTACTCAAACCTTTCAACGTGGGATTCATGATCACTTTCTGCTAAAAACTTGGTGATGAGTTTAGAGATGGTAACTAGACGGCTTTGTGAAGAATTAGTGTCTCTTCTCGTAGCCACTTGTGGCACGGACCCCCTTCCTTATGCTTGGACTAGGATCCTCATAGCCTCATAAGTAAGTATTGCCTATGGCATAGGCAGTGGTGCTTGAGGGGTTGGCATGTACCATGGTTGGGTGGTCCTTGGGGTGGATTGTAGAGGTTTGTAGGCCATAGGCAGATTGTATTTGCGGGTCTTGGCCTAATTGATCCTGGATCCAACATGCATGGTAGGGCCAAATTTATTGGCCTTACAAGTGTGGGCTTGGCAAGGTCATGCTTACATTAGGAACTGGCATATAAGATGTAGTCATAGGGAAGGGAGTACCTTTTGGAGCTCCTAACCAAGTGATATACAAATTGGGATGGGGAGCCATAGGGTTTGGCATGATATCCTCCCCAAAGTCCTTTTGATCAATACCCTGCACTTTGGGACTAGGTGGCCAAAACCTGGGTAATGCAACAGGTAAAATATAGTAGGAAAGATTGCTAACACAATGGGTTACAAGCCACTGCATTAACTTTAAGGGGGGGGTTAACCTTTGGAGTGATATTTGTGAGTTTATTAAATGCCACATGGCATTAGGTGAGGTGGGTGGGTGTGGTTGGCCAATTGGCAGTCTACCTGTTAGTTGAGCTGCGTTATAAAGCATGGCTACGTCGATGCGTTAACCTTAAAGTAGTGACACACAGTCTAGCTATGTCACCAACTAGTTTTTGGTGCTCTCTAGGGTTTTTGAGAGCACAAGGGGATGCTATGCTACGTATTATACCTACTTAAACCATAAAATCCCAAAAAATGATTTGAAAGCATCAAATGGGGGATTTTTGAAGGGGGTGGCTGAGAACTCTCTCACACCTCAACTAAATTTGATCTAACCTCATTTTTTAGTGTTTTTGAGTGAAATTTGATACCTCACACACTTTGGCAATCACCCAAACTAGTTATTCTGATAATGTGACAACAAAAAACACTAAAAATTGTCAGACAATCTAGTAAGCTGAGTTGTAGTCAGTTGGCTAGTACATGGATAGCACTTGGCATTCTAAAGGTTGCATGGTGGTTCTAGGAGCATTGAGTTGAGGCGGTTTGGAGACTTTCAGGAGCTTGTGATGGAAACATAGCTCCTCTATAAATCTATGGAATGGTGAAATTCTCCTTCTTCTCATTTGAAAACTTTGATGAGAGTCATCTAGACGTGCTTCAACTTCTAGTAGTAGCTACTTGTAGCAACAGTAGGAGTGTTGACTCATTATCAGTTTGTAGGGTCCTTAGATTGAGTCAGATGCCTTATTATCACAGGAACAAACCTAGTAGGGTTGTGTTGAGGGTCAGAGTCTTGCTTTGATACATTTTTGTGATGATCCATAAAGATTTTTGGTTTGCTATTCTACGTTGTGTGTCTCTTATTATCAATTCATATATGGGTGAAATACATCCCTTGGATTAGAGCTATCTTATCTTGTGAATCTTTCATTTTATGCAGTCTAAAATATAATGTGAGAACATATATCAATAGCCAACACATCAAACACATTAGTCCTTCCAACTTTTTGTTCCAAAAGTTTTGACTCCAAGAACCTTAGCTCATAGACAATAATCTAAGCAGTTAACACTAATTTGGAGATGAAATTGCTGACCGTGCTCTTCATGACTATCTTACCTTTTTTCATTGTCTTTAATTAACTTGATATTCAATTGAGTCTCTTCTTGCTAGATTCATGTATTGTCTCAATGGTGACTCACGTGTTGTGGGGATCTTGAAGGAATGCTGATGGAGCCTCCACCCCAAGCTACTCCTTGTGAGAGTAATGCAAAGCACGAGCTGTCTACAAGTGTCACTCAAGATCTCCTGAATTGTTGCAATGTGTTTCCATGAGAGAAGGAAGGAAAGGGGAGAGAGGAGAAGAAGGGGAGAAGAGAGGGAGAAGGGGAGGAGAATGAATGGGGATGGAGTGGCAAACACAAAGGCTCTACAAAGGAAACAAGAGAACACCCAAAAACACTATTGGAAGAGAAGAGGGAGCTTGTATTCCAAACTTGTGCATCCAACAATGAAGACCAAAGTAAACAACTTGGCCTTTTATACATGCCATCTTTTGAAGGGAAGGCCAACCCTAATCGCTCTCTACCACTCTCTCTTCTCATTGTTTTACCATCCTCTTGGGCCCATCTAGCTCCAAGACACAATCTTGGCTCGACAAACTCACCACCATCCATTAAAGGACGTTGTTAACCTATTTGGTTAACATCCCCCCCCTTCTTTTTCTTGATCTAGTCCCTTGGATCATGCAAAGGTCATGGTTGTTGGTTCATTGTTGGTGAAGATAATTACTGGTGAGTACCTGTGTGAATTTTTGGCATCTACAGTGCTTCATAGATCTTCGTCGGATCCTCTGTGGTGGAATTGTTACTAGAAAGATGGATATTGCATCTGGTAGCATTGGATTCCACTGTAATTGGCATGGCATGGCTTGATTGATTGCAATGGTGGGTGGAGGGAGTATAGATGAGTACTTGTGACCTTTCAAAGAAAGAAGAAGAAGAAAAGGAGAACGAAAAATCTAAGGGGAAAGTTAATAGGCCAAAGTTGTTAGTAGGGGTCAATGTAAGATCCTAGTGGTTGATGTAAGATCATAGTGGGATTAGTGTTAGTGGGGGTTGATGTAAGATCCTAGTGGGATTAGTGTTAGTGGGGTAAGTATTCATGTAAGATCCTAGTGGGATTAGTGTTAGTGTTACAAAAGTTGTTAGTAGGGGTTATGTAAGATCCTAGTGGGATTAGTGTTAGTGGGGTAAGTATTAATGTATTACCATGTTCCTGTGCAAGTTCCATATTTAATTGAGTGGGACATATATGGAATTCTCATCAGACTATGTTTGTGACATGTCATTTTTCTTGCTATTTTCATAGGAGCATTTCTTTTGAGTCTAGTTGATGGACTACATAGCATTCAAGCTTTTGTTTGAAGTCAGTTTTTACCCCAATAAGCTTTTGATGCAATCTAGAGCACTCTTTTTCCAAGGCATCAAATCCATCCAGAGGAATTTGATAATACATTATACAAACTCCTAAAATGAAGACTATAGTTGAAGAGGTTTATAGAAGGGGGATTCTTGGAAAGTCTTGTAAGCTAGAACTGAAAGAAAAGAAAAATAAAGAAAAGAGGATGAGTGGAAGTTAGACAGTTAATGGTGATGTTAGTAAGGGAATTTGGGAAAAAAACTTTGAGGGTCACAAGAAACTCATCTAAATCCATATGGATGTCTACACCTCCACCTTGCAATTGAATGCATCTTTTAGAGATGGTGGTGTAGAACCACTTATTATTATAGGTATTCAAGACTCTGCTGACTTAGCCATAAGTTAAGGCCTTGTTCAATTTTGGTTGTTGATTTTGAGTGGTGTTTACGACTGTGTAACTATTGTTTGTCTTGAACATGATGCAGTAAATTAATAGCATTTTGGTAGACTAGTGGTCGAGTAGGTTCTTGTGTTACTGTCTGCCTTTTTGAGACAGGTTCTTATGTGACTACTCAAGAGGTGATAGATGAAGTCCTTTTCGTATGATCCTCCCGCATTGGTGCTTTTCCCTTGTCCTTACAAGTAGGTTCTTCCTATTCTTGGCATCTTTGTAGAGTAGGTTCTTGTGTGACTACTACTAGTGCATATGCACTCATTGATGCTTTTGTATTGATATGTTTGGAGATCCGCTCCTAGTTTTGCGATGGAGATGGTGTAGGTTTAGGCTTAGGGCAAGCATGGATGGATTATTGATTGCTTTAACGAGGCTTGGGTACCCATATATAAGAGTTGCCAAGGTAATATCCATGGGCCTCAAGTAGTCTTGTGGGAACCCATTGGTAATGTACCTTCCTTGTTGGATGGCACCATCTTCTTCTTTGATGTTGAGGTTTGTTGTTTACATGAGGGGGTGGCTTGATATGTTGAGGTTTCTTTGGATTCCAAAAATATGTTTCACCTTCAAAGTACCCTTGGGCCTCTAGTAGATCCTTTCGGACCCACATTTGCTTGGGCCTCTAGTAGATCCTTTCGGACCCACATTTGCTTGGGCCTCTAGTAGATCCTTTCAGACCCATATTTTCTTGGTCTTCTTCCTTGGTGGTGTCTTTGTCGAGGTTGAGAAGCAGATGTGGATGTTGATGCTTGAATGTTGGGCCGGTTGGTAGTTCTTAACACATCTTGTTGGGTTGACCCATTACCAAATAACCCTTTATAAGTGTCCTACATACAGCTTTTACCAAGAATGGTAGCCTTTGTTAAGGTCCCTGCAGGAGTTACAAAACACTTGCAAGGCACAATGCAATTGTCCATGGAAACAATCACATTAAAGAACCAATGACCTTAATTGAGGTACCTCCTTTGGATTGAATTTTAGAATCACATACTTGAAGGTGTACGTGGCCAAGATGCTTTAATGTTTCCCAGGAGATGAGGTTATTGCTTGCTTGCCAATCTGCCATAGCTTGCATTCGGTATGTTGCACCTGCTGATGTTAGTTCTACCTAAATTTGAGATGGAGTCATATCTATCTCATTAAGATCAGTAATACTATCAATTGTAGGCTCAACTTGATTAGGTACTACCACTCTTATAGTGTAAAAAGGTGTAATGGTAGTAGGTTTATCGGTGCATTGTCCGAGTGCACACTCACAATGTAATTGTCTCTAGGGAAACAATCACATTAAAGAACCAATAACCTTAATTGAGGTACCTCTTTTCGATTGAATTTTAGAATCACATACTTGAAGGTGTACCTGGCAGATGCTTTAATGTTTCCTAAGAGATGAGGTTATTGCTTGCTCGCCAATCTACCATAGCCTGCATTCGGTATGTTGCACCTGCTGATGTTAGTTCTACCTAAATTTGAGATGGAGTCATATCTATCTCATTAAGATCAGTAATACTAGCAATTGTAGACTCCACTTGATGAGGTACTGCCACTCTTATGGTGTAAAAATGTGTAATGGTAGTAGGTTTATCGGTGCATTGTCCGAGTGCACATTCACAATGTAGTTGCCCATGGAAACAATCACATTGAAGAACCAATAACCTTAATTGAGGTACCTCCTTCAGATTGAATTTCAGAATCACATACTTGAAGGTGTACCTGGCCACCATGCTTTAATGTTTCCCAAGGGATGAGGTTATTGCTTGCTCACAAATCTGTTGAAAGATTTATGCAATGTATCTCAATTTATTTTCTCTTCAGGGTTTAAGGCTCTAAACCATTTTCCAACCTTTCCATCAAGACTCAAGCCAAAAGCATTGACATTTTCTAGATCCCCAATATCACCAAAGGTATCATAGATTTGTTCAAATATCTCAACATGGGAGACTAAGTAACCTTCTCCTACAAGCTTGGTGATTAGCTTGGATATTGTGACAAGCTTGCTCCTTGAGGGGTTGGTATCCCTTATTGGAAAAGTTGGAGGTGGCATTGCGGCCCCCCTTACTAGTGCTTGCACTAGGATTATCATAGCTTCATCTGTAAGGACTGTTTGTGATACAGGAGGAGGTTGTGGAATGGTCGGCCCTGTCCCATATACCAGTGGTCCTAATGAAGGGTTCCATGGATTTGATGCGACAAAGTTGGGATGGGAGGATCCAAGCCCGGCGGATCCAAGCCCACTAGGCATTTGCATTGTGACGAGTCGGGTTGGGCCTAATAGGTTGGATTGGAGGTCCTCTAGGGAGTGGTATGTTTCCTGTAGGAATAGGCCTATAAGGGGCAGTTGTTGGGTAGGGAATTTCTTATTTTTCCTTCCAAAACTCACACTTCTTCACTCATTCCACTTCCACATCTCCACTATCAATGCTCCTAATTAAGCTTGAAGAAATGAGCAATGGGTAGATGACAAGAGACAGAAAGTGCAATGCAAAAGCAAATCTTGAACTCCAGCAGTGGCGCCTAAGATTTGTTGTCTCGATGATGACTCATGTGTTGTGGGGATCTTGAAGGAATGCTGATGGAGCCTCCACTCCAAGCTACTTCTTGTGAGAGCAATGCGAAGCATAAACTGTCTGCAAGTGTCACTCAAGCGGCTCCCAGAATGTTTTCACAAGAGAAGGAGGGAAAGGGGAGAGGGAGAAGAGAGGGAGAAGGGAAGGAGAAGAGGAGAATGAATGGGGATGGAGTGGCAAACACAAAGGCACTACAAAGGAAACAAGAGAACACCCAAAAACACTCTTGGAAGAGGAAGCTTGTATTCTAAACTTGTGCATCCAACAATGAAGACCAAAGTAAACAACTTGGCCTTTTATACATGTCACCTTTTGAAGGGAGGGCCAACCATAAAATCTCTCTACCATTGTCTCTCCTCATTATTTTACCATCCTCTTGGGCCCATCTAGCTCACAATCCTAGCTCCATGGACTTGCCACCATCCATCAAGTGATGTTATTAACCTATTTGGTTAACAATTCACTAAAATGCTCACCTTGATACACTTGATGTCTCTAACAAAAATCTCTCTGGGTAAATTCCTACTCCACTACCTACCAATCTTTAAGAATACTGCCTTATTTCCTCACAATGGTGCACTTTGTGTTGGGTCTCTTTCACCTTGTTCCCTTAGTATGGTGCAAATCACATAGGATTGCAATTACTGTTTACAAGCATACAAATTTGGTAAGAGGCAAAGGCTATAAGCTTAAATTTGGGTGCACATCTATAGAAAATCCTTCCATGTGAAGTGTCAAAGGCTATAAGAGATGGTGATTGTAGCAATATGAGGGAAAAACATGCATATTTTTGCTAGCTCTAGCCATGATGGGTTTTGAGATTACATTTGATGTAATGATTAGTTTTTGGATTTTGATTGAAAATGGTTTATGACAAAGTCATATTCTAGTTTTAAAACTTCCTTGATCCAACCTTCCACCTCAATGTGATGTTATGTTTTGACTCTTGAGTATGCTTGCAGACTTAGTGATGCCACTAGAACTGTATTGCATTCCATGCTTCTAATTACTAAAAGTCCATTTTTTGGTGATGTCATAGATAGGTCAGCCCTAAAAGTTTCACATTTCTTTTCCTCTGTGGTCTGCCCCTTTGGATAATGTTTGAGAAGTAATACAATTTCCCTTTTGTACAAGATTGAAATGATAATTTTTTGGGCACCCTTTCAATGCTTGCTTGAATATTTCAATCAAAAGGTGTGGATGTTCCATGTAAGATAGTTGGTGTTCCAAACTTATTTTATAGACATTATAAAATAAGTTGAGTTTGATTTTAGTAATCTTTCTAGCCAAGATATGAAAATGAATGTTAAGTATGTTGAGACCCCCATGTAGTTTGGGAGAACATACAAAAGGCATCCTTAACAGCCTCAAGCCCTTCTTGCAAGATTTTATCTTCCAAAAAATCTCCATCGCATGCGACATGAAAGCATCTATGTCTTTGGAATTCCAATGTAAAGGTGGTAAATAAAATTGAACGTGAGCTATAATAATAGATTGAACAATCCTGAGTCGAACATGCAGAGGCCATGTGGATAATTTCCAATAATCCAATTTTTGATAAATTTTGTCAGACACCCATACCATTTGCCGTTTTATAGTGATATTCTAGCCCATAGGCTAGCCCAAATGTCTGACAATCTGATTTGGCTATAAAATCTGACGAGGCCGAATAAGTGAATGCCAATCACATGCTTTCAACGGTAAAAGTCTAGATTTATCAAAGTTAATATTCAGACCAGTTGCCAATCCATAATCAGAAAGAGTCCTCATGAGAAGTCTAAGTTCATCAGGGCTATTATGTGGCATGAAAAAAGAATCATTAGCGTATGCCTATGCTAAGAAAGATTGAGCTCTAGGGAGTTGAAGACAATGTAGCTATCCCAAGCCAGTGAGATAATCCATATATAACAACAAGGGATGTGTAGCAATGGCATATAATAGAGCACTTAGAGGGCAACCCTGTCGCACTGATATGAACAAAGTCCAAGGCCTAGACAAGTGTTTGCCAATTAAGCATTGAGAAGTAGAAGTTGAATATAGAGAATAGATCACTTGGATCAATTTAGGTCACACACACACACACACACACACACACACATTTCCTTTCTTTTACATTTACTTTATTCCCCCCCCCCCCCCCCCACCCCCTTCCCCCCTTTTTTATCATTAATGTTCCCCTTAACATTTTCCCTTAACTTCTATCATTTATTTCCCTTAATTTTTTTCCTTTTCTACTCCCCCTATCCCCCTTTTTAAAAATTTATTAATTAAAATTTCCTCTTTTTTCTCCTAATTTACTTGTATCCATTCTTCCTAATTTTTCTTTTTATTAATCCCTTTTTTTACACTTACTCTCCCATTCCACCCTTTTTTTAGTTCCACTGTTCTAATATCTAAATCTAAACTTAAACTAAAGTTCCCTATTTTACTCTACTTTTCCTAATTTCCCCTAATTTTTTCCAAAAACACCTCCCCTAGCTTCCCTTATTGTCCCTATTCCCCCTAATTTCCCCTAATTTTCCCCTATCCTCCCCTATCTCCCTTTAATTTTTTCCCTATTCCTCCCCTCCCCCCCCTCGCCCCCCCCCTTCCCCTATTTCCCCCTATATTTCCCTTATTTTCCCTATTTTTCCTTCGCTCCCCCTATTTTTTCTTATTTCTTCCAAAAAAGAACCTAGATACCCTAAATATTCCTTCTTATTTTCTATCTTTCACTATTTTTTCTATTTTTGACTATGCTTTTCTATAACTTCTTGTATTAATTTCCCTGATTTCCTTATGTTCTACCAAACCTATCCTGAAACCTAACCCATAATCAGAAAGAGTCCTCATGAGAAGTCTAAGTTCAACAGCGCTGTTATGTGGCATGAAAAAAGAATCATCAGCATATGCTTGTGCTAAGAAAGATTGAGCTCCAGGGAGTTGAAGACCATGTAGCTGTCCAAAGCCAGTGAGATAATCCATATATAACAACAAGGGATGTGTAGCAATGGCATATAATAGAGCACTTAGAGGGCAACCCTGTCGCACTGATTTGGACAAAGTCCAAGGCCTAGACAAGTGTCTACCAATTAAGCATTGAGAAGTAGAAGCTGAATATAGAAAATAGATCACTTCGATCAATTTAGATCTCACACACACACACACACACACACACACACACACACACATGCATGCATGCACGCACACACACATAGTAGTCCCTGATGGGTGTTTGGTGGCCCCCCTACATAGGGTGGTGGTGTCTACAAGATATAAAGCACCAAGACCCTGAATTGCAGTGTTTCAAACTGTAACCCTACTTTGTGGTCAATCCAAGGAATTTCTCAAAGTCTTACACATGTAGAGATATATCTTTTTACACAAACATACACCAGATTCTAGAGCGCCCTTTGCCGATAGTGGGTACACATAAGAGTGTTAGAAAATGAAATCCCTACACAGAATATCTTGCAGTGGAAGACCAATATGAGGGCCTAGGAATTACACACGGAAGTGTTTCACTATGGATGGCAAGCTTCGTAAACATATGTGTACTTCACAACCATTCATGTGTGTGCAAGCCAATAGATAGACTATACATCGAGACAAATATAGAAGCAACACTTATACATTTCCATCCATCTTCAAACTAGACACAATACAATACCAAAATGTTCTCCTACTAGATGCCTAGCACCTCTAGATCTTTGAGCCCGCATGCTCCACTGAGTTTACATAAACTCTCTATCTAAAGGATCCCTTCCACCTTGCTCTCTAGAAAGCCAGCCTGTTGGGAATTGTGTGATCAAGGGCTTGTTCGATGATCATGTATTGAATGTACCATCCACATAGCCACAACTTCATGGTCAATCATTAAGTTGACCATATCTTCACATTGCATTTCTTTACCCATGACGCCTATGAAGTAAAATGAGGGCTCTTAGTTAGTAAAATAATTTTGGAACAACTAATTCTACCACATGTTGTATCTCTCCCACTCCCCCACCCCCCCACAATATCAAAAAAAATATATATATCTCTCTCTCTCTCTCTCTCTCTCAAGATGGTATATACACACTTATAAAGCTTGTAAAAGTTTTGACCATATGGCCAAACCTTAATGATGACTAGAAGGTGCCAACATAATCATAAATCATTAGAGAAGTTTTGACCTTGTGGCCAAAACTTTATGAAAGCAAGGTCAAATTAACTGTGATGGAGCAAAGGGAAGTTTTGACCTTGTGGCCAAATCTGTACAAGGGAGCAATGGTTTCCAAACAAATCCTCGTGAGTCAAAAGTGAGATAATCTTTGTGAGTTTGTTTAACTTGAAAATTTTGGCCACAAGGTCTAAAGTTTTACACATCTTGTTCTTAAGTTCATCCCCCAAGGATAGTTTGGAAACCCTCACAAAGTTTTGACCTTGTGGCCAAATCTTTGTGAGTTGTCCAAACATGTTCTTGAGTGGTGTTCTCAACAAGAATTGGAAACAGTGAGGAGAATGCATGCACCCGTAGGTAGATTGGGGAAGTTTTCATTTGTAGATTAATCATTTGCCGGGGAAGGATTTAACCATGAGGCCAAATCTCTGTGACGTGCCCACACATTCACAAAGCCTCAATAAGTTTTGGCCTTCATGAAGAGAAAATCCTATCTAGACAATCAAAAAGCATTTGGAAGTTTTGACTAGGCGGTAAACTCTTTTTGAGTGTCTACATGTGTGTGTGTGTGTGTGTGTGTGTGTGTGTGAGAGAGAGAGAGAGAGAGAGAGAGAGAGAGAGAGAGAGAGAGAGAGAGAGAGAGAGATTGCTGTGAGCCAGAAGATGTTGGATACACAAGATTGGCAATACATGTTGGTTACCATGATCATGATGTTTCTTCTATTGAAAGCAGGCGTCAAGTAGTAGGTACACAAAAATTTGTATAAGAGAGTAGTGGAGATGAAAATATTGCAGCAAGAAAGGTTGAAAAATAATTGGCAAAGGAAATAATTTCCCATCATCTCTTGTCCGTAAACAAGGTTCTTGATGTGTCAACTGCATTGTCAGTGGATATGTGGGAGAACCTCCTGCACCAGCTCCAAGGTTACACAAATCAAAGGAGGTTAGTTTGGAGCTTTGTTTGGTGTTCATTTTGGAAAAAATTTGGACTTTGCTCAAGCCTGAAATTGCTAACATTTGCACATGCCATCATTGTTGTTAGGTTTCAGAGATGGATTCATGAGGCACTAGTTACATTGCAACCACGACAAGATTCATTAGATTGTATCATTTACTTGAAGGAACATCTTAGTTATGATTTTTTCCAATCTTTGGTTGAGTCCCAACCTTGCTATGTGATGAAAATGTCTTGTAAGGGTAGAGGTTCAGGAGTCGATCTTGTCAATAGGATGCAACCTAGTAGTGATCTTGAAAAGTCTTGGGTACATTTTGACCATGTTCGCAGAGTGTGTGGTTGGACAACAATGGAAACTCATGTTTATGATCCAAGGTAGATCCCTTTTTTTGTTATGTATTATAGTGATGTAATCGGAATTAAATTTGTTAGTGAAACAATGAGATCTTTGAATTGTTGTGTGAGAGAACTTTTGACAATTGCCACCTGCGAGTTTAAGAAAGAGGACACATAGGCTTAGGTTCAAGTTTGGAGAGTGCTAAATGATGTTGTAAGAAAATGTGGATTTGCTGAGCCCAAATTCTTTGGGTTTATGGCTGATGAGGCACAAGCAAATTGGTGAGCAATTCACACTGTCTACAATGGTGGCCTTGAGAATGTTATGGAGCCACGAGAGAGATCATGCATTTTCCATTATTAACAAGGACTCCAGAGAATCACCAATAAATATGCATATCAAAGATTCAGAGAAACCCACTTGCAACTATGCCGAGCATGGAGGGATGTACAAACAAGGGAAATTGCACAAGAGCAATCCCAAATCATTAGAACCTAGTGGAGAGATAACCATGTGAGTTCAAGTGACATTCCATTCTTGGATCAATGGATGTCATGGTGGGAGGATAGGATAGTAACTTCATGGTATAGGTACGTGTTTTGAGTTAACTATATGATGAACTTTGCCTTCATTGAATTTGTAGCTGAGTTTATTGTGTAGAAAATTAATTCGTTAGTTTGGATCAGATAATGGACAAAGAAGCTCTGGCCAATACTCCTCGTGGATACATAAGAAAAATCTCATTGATTCAAGATAAATTTTGGACCCATATTTCAACTATCATGCAGGATTTGTTTTGCCCATGTTATAGTCAAGTTAGAGTCATCACATTTCCTTGATATTTATTTTTGGCTTAACATTCATATAACCTAAACAATTTTGAATTTATGCTTTGTAGTCGTCAATTGAATCAATGATGTGACATGCATCTCTCTTTTGGCCTCTATTGGATTCAATTTAGAGTGGTATCCCTTTGACATATATTAAATGACATACACGTGATGAAGCCTTGATACAGTTTGCCAAGTCATGGATTTGAATAGTCACTTATGAAGTTGAACTTCTTGAGCACCCTGTGTCTTTTGAACATGTTTTTTTTAATACCCTATCATTATATACATCTAAAAGGGATACCACTCCAAATTGAATAAAGGGATACCCTTAGATTAAATTTAGAGTGGTATCCCTTTGACATGATGAAGGGTCAATAGGATACAAACATGTGTGAAGTCAATATTTCTATTACTTCTTTATGTTTCCAAGTACCCCTATGGAGGGGTTCTATTTGGAGAGTTTTTTACTGCGAGTTTGTGAGTTCTCTATTAGTTGTTTATGTTTTCCATTTAAGGGGTTTTTTTTTTAAATGTTTGCAAGTTCTCTATTAGTTGTTTATGCTTACCATTTAAGGGGGATTATATTTGGCAATGTGTATATTACTGCTTTATACCCATTAGGGGGGATTCTATTAGGCGAGTTTTTTTCCTAGCGAGTTTGGCAAGATTTCTATTACTTCTTTATGTTCTTAGGAGCAAAAAACTCCCAAACTCGCAAGAAAAAACTCACCAAATAGAATCCCCCGAGGAGGAGTTGACTAGGTATAAAAGCTCTCCAAGAGATTTAAAGTTCCATACTACTATCGAGAGCCCCATCAACTTATGACTCGTTCCAATGTGTGGTTTGTGAGATTACAGAACAAGACAAGTATGACTTGTGGTCTAGTACAGGTGCTATGGGGGTGCAACAAGATGCCTCAAAACAAATGTCTACTGGGGCTCTAGAGGACATAAATCTCTATGCTATTCATGCAAAGAGAGTTACAATCATGGAGCGAGACATAGCACTGGCATGGCACCTACCATTGGACCCACTCGTAGATTATATCTTATCTTTATTGGATTTAATCCTATTTTAATGTAAAGCTTCATGAAATATAATAAAATATTCATGGTTTTACAATGTATTTTTGGAAAACCGGTTTCAAGTTGTCTTGTTTCAATATTTTATTTACAAAACAAAATTTTAAGCTTAAAAAGTAAGAATTTGACTTTGTTGTAGAAGGAAAGTTAAGAAAGAAAACACAATTTTCTGCTATAGTATAAATATGGGCCTTTGGAGGCCCAAATTCATGTCATAGTGGAAATTCATGTTTTGTTTCTCTAAATGTCTCCCTGAGCAACTTTTCCATCTACACCGAAGTCAAATTCCTTTTAGATTTCCAGAAAATTTATTTTGAGTCTAATGAAATGTTCAAGAGATGCATTAGACAATTTTTAACCTTCTGTAATCATGCCATTTTATATAATAGACCTAGATATATGACACACACACACACACACACACACACACACAAAGAATTTTGATTAGCAAATATATCTCACAAACAGACAATTATTTCTTTACACACACACACACATGTATACTTTCCCAACTATGAATTATTCTTTTATGTACCCCCCATGAAATCTCCCCTTTACACCATCTTTTTAACCATCCCACACACCAAGCCCATTAATCGTCCCATACCTCCTCTATTCCCTTCTCAACCCATGCACTCATTCGCTCCTTACTCCACTTGTGACTTAAACGTCACTTTTGGCTTAAATTATTTTTTAAAAATCTAAGAATCCATATGGTTGTCTATATTCCTAGGTAAAGCGATAGCAAAAAGAGGAAAACAGGTATCACATGTCTACCCAAACATAACTATGATGTTCTAACACCTAGTTTGTTTGGATGGTGGCAGGTAAGTGGACCACGGCCTCAGAACTTGGACTTGAGGATTCAATATCTTTTTTCAATATTATGTTTGTCAAACTCAATATTATTAAAATTCCTTAATTTTGATCAAATTTTTTGCAAACTCTACTTGTTGCATTTTTCAACTTAGATGTCTCAAACATTTTTTCCTTATATGTTTCCCTTTTTTCACTTTTTATCCAATTGATGGAATTAATTGTATGGCTCATCTAAAAACACACTTTAATTTCCCAACTAGCCTTTGGTCAGGCTAGTGCTGTACTATTAATTCACATCCATTGTATAATTCTTTAGCATGGATAATCTCTAGTCATTTTGTGATCCATAGAAGTGGTTTATGTATTTACTATTGGCATCATTTTTTCATTTTGACACTTATCATACAAATCCAATTTTATTCACTTATTATCAGTAGGTGGGGAGTAAGTTCCACATGGTGGGCTGTTCCCACCATGTGGTCTTACCCTCTGGGTTGGGGGTGGGACACACACACACACACACAAAAAATAATATTTATTAGTAAATGTATCTCACACAAAGACACTCATTTCTTTACACACACACATGTATACTTTCCTATCTATGCATTATTCTTTTATGTACCCCCCTTGAAATCTCCCCTTTACACTCTCTTTTTAACCACCCCACGTACAAAGCCCAGTAATCGTCCCATACCACCTCTAATCGCTTCTCAACCCATGCAATCATTCGCTCCTTACTCCACTTGTGACTTAAACTTCACGTGTGGCTTCATTTTTTTAATTATCTAAGAATCCATATGGTTGTCTATATTCCTAGGTAAAGCAATAACGAGCAGTGGAAAACATGCATTATCTCACTCTTCAAGAGAGTCCATGGATATGAATCGTGGAGTGTAACTATGATGTTCTAACACCTAGTTTGTTTGGATGGTGGCACGCTGAGTGGACCCCAACCTCGAAACCTGGACTGCCTGATCTTTTTTCACTTTTATGTCTGTCAAACTCAATATCATTAAAAATTCTTAATTTTGATTGAAATTTTTGCAAACTTTCGTTCTTGCATTTTCAACTTAGATGTCTCAAACATTTTTTCCTTATATGTTTCCCTTTTTTTACTTTTTATCCAATTGATGGAATTAATTGTATGGCTCAATTATTGATGGGACTTTTAATCTAAACACACACACACACATACACATATATCCCCTAACCTCTCTCCTTACACTCACATATAATTTATAGTTTTTATGGCCCCCCCCTTTCCCCCTTATCGATTTTTTTTAAATACCCCCCTTCCTTTCTAGCTTGTAGCCACCTTCTCTATAATTTCCAACCCCTTTTTCTTTAATCTATTTTACTTATACATATTTATATAGATATAGTTTTAAAATCCTTGCAATACACTCAACTTTATAATTATTTATTGACACTTTGCATAGTTACTTCTACCCCTGTTGCTTTTGCAACTAACCACTTCTCACCTTATTGCTAGTTTGGCAGTTCTTTTTCTTGTTTCATTATGTATTTAGCCATAACTCTTTGGTTGGTTTATATATATATATATATGGCACTTCACTATCTATATACTCAGTCAAATTATAATAAATTATTATATCTTTCTATTTATATTTCTTTCTATATTTTTCCCATTCTTTACACACACACACATATATAATATATGTATAATATGTGTGTGTGTGTGTGTGTGTGTGTGTGTAATACATACATATACATATATATGTAAATAGACATATATATAAACATAGGAAATTCTCTATAGCACCACCTATTTCCTATCATATATATGTCATTGGCCAATAACGTTTTACCCACACTCCTTTTTAAATAATTACTTTATTTTAGTCCTTCATCGCTCTTTAAAAACTCAAAACCCAAAACCCCCCATCACACTCCTATTAATTGACTACCTACTTGTCACCTTACCACCTTACCGTGGTATTACTCCTAACCTAACCATGATTTAACCTCCCTTCTTACCTAATGACCCTTCCTTCCTAATTGGCCACTGCCACCACTCTCCCTTGCATTCATTGTTCCGTGCCTTGCTCCCACTTTGCAACACTACCTCTTAGTCAATAGGCTCCCCTTGCAAGTTTTGCTTTGAGCTAATATTATTCTCCTTGCTTAATTTCCTCAACGTTCTTCTGCTGATTTACACATTTGCCACCTAACAAGTCAGCTAACCAATGCCTCTTAATGTTTCACCACCACCACTCTTCCATGTTCTCATTCATGCGTTACGCTCTTTTTGGCCTTTATTTATGAGATCGGAGTGATGATATTTTGCACCCTTTCACCCCTCCATCCACTACTTTGATGATCGTCTCTCTTAGCCCGTCTTCATACTCTCTATATTCAGCGTGGAAGTGTCGCTCCTCTTCATGATCCACAGCTCTATCGGCTTTTGGTCTCTTAGCTTTGCTTGCTCCTAAGGGAAGCTATGAACTGGATCAAATGATTGACTCTTCCTCACAAATCTCCCTCATGGTCAGTTTTGCGACCACCATCCCTTCTCCAGCCCCATCTCATAGTCGCTTGTTTGCTCATAGCTTTCCAGGCGTTGCAACTTATCTGACTTGGATTCTTTGACGTAATGCTTTTAGTTAGTCCACTTCTTCACTTCCTTGAGTGTCTCTCCTCATGGGTAGCTTTTCGCTGTCCTCAGCCTCTTGACCTCTCTTGGTCCTTGAGCTCGCTCCATTCTTGTTGGTCTGGTTCCTTGTAGAAGCCCCTACAATTGGTTTGGTCCTTTCACTGTGTGCTCTTAGATCATTATGGTGGCTCTTGAAGCCCCCCTCTACCATGCTCGCTTCTGATATTCTAGGCAACGTTGCTTACAAACACGGTTTTCCCGTAGTCATTTTGCAATGTCTCATTCATCTGGCCACCTTTTTTGTAGATGCTCGATAGGCTCTACCTTTCAAGCTTTTTTATTCAATTCTCCTTTATATACATATATGAGATTTTATATATATATATATATATATATATATATATGTGTATGTATGTATATATGTATGTATGTATGTATGTATGTATGTATGTATGTATATACATACATACATACATACATATATATATATACTTACTTCCTTTCTTTTTTAATGCCATTTTTTCTTTTTCTATTACTTTATTGTTTGTTTGGTTCCTTTTATTTATTCATTTCTCTTTATTTAAGTGTGTTTGTCTCTCTTTATATATAAAGAAATAAACAAATATATTTTTTTATAGATTTTACACTCTCTTTAATGTCCTTTTATTTTTTTTAGGTTTTCTTTTTAAATATATATTTTCCTTTTCATTTGTCTCTATTTATTTGTTTGGCTCTCTCTCGAGTTATAAATGTCTAGTTTAATGTTAGTTATTTTGTTTTAAATTAATACTCTCTTTCTAGTTTAATGTTAATTACGTTTTTTTATTAAGACTCTCTTTAATGTTCTCTTATTGTTATTCTTTCATTTTTAAGGTTTGCTTTTTAAAGATATTTCACTTTATGCTTTCATTTTTAAGGTAAATGAATTTATTTTGCTTTATGTTTGTCATTTTGTAAAAGCCCTTTTTAGCCAATCATTTTTTACCCCCTAACTTCATTTATGTTCCTTTAAAATAAACCTTTTTTGACTTAATCACCTATGTATTTGTCTTGATTACTTTTTAGGAAGGCATTTGAAATCAATATATATTTATGGTATCTAGTCAGTCTCTTATTTAAGGGGGAAATTTTGCTCTAACTAAGCTTTAAAATTTTCTCTTACTAAGCACATTAACCCTTTAATTGATTTATTTAAAGTTTAAATTATGCTCTCTCTCTCTCTCTCTCTCTTTCTCTCTCTCTCTCATAATCCCCTTTATTAATGTTTTAAAAAAAGATGGTTTGTAAGCATGTCGACTAACCCCCTTCCTAATTTTCCCTCTCTCTATGGCAAAAGATCCCTTCTTGCTCGTGCTGAAGTCCTTTTAAATTGGCCTTAGGATTTTATTCATTTAGTTTCTAGAATCTAGAATGATAGTTCTTGTTCCTAAGTAAAGCAATAACAAGCCAAGGAATGCAGGCATTACTTGTCTACCCAAATTTAACCTCAGTGTTCTAACAACTAGTTGGTTTGGATGGAAGCAAGTAAGTGGACCATGCCCTCGGAACTTGGACTAAATGAATTTGACACCTTTTTCCAATCTTATGTTCCTATTTTAAACTCAATATTATTATAAATTGTCATTTTTGTTAGAATTTTTGCAAACTGTCAATTTTTTGCAATTCCCAACTTAGATGTCTTAAATATTTTTGTCCTAGTCTCATATATAACTTTTTATCCAAATGATGGAATTGATTGTATGGCTAATTTATTGGTGGTACTATTAAATCTAAACACACGCCAAATATGGTAGGAGTGTTGCCACATTTGGATTTTCTCTTTAACCTTCTAAATGACACATTCCCACCTATCTTTCATAGAGCAGTGGAACCCCATTGGAATTATAAGAAGTCTAAAAGGGACCCCTTCTAGAATCTCTTACAACACTTCTCTCTTAGTATCTTGTCAATTGGTCCCTTTGTGCCATACACCCTTGTTTTACCATGGCTAATATGAGAGCTAGAGGCCTTACAAAAATATCTAAGCATCCCATGATATCCCCAACAAAAACCTCTAGCATTATAAGGAGTGAGGTTAGTATCATCTGCAAATTTTTTGGCATAGAATTTGTGTGCCATTGGTCAATTGTATACCTCTTACTACCCCTTTCTCTACTTTATCTTGAATCAAGTAGCCCAAAGAATCGGTTGACACTGGAAAAAGTAGAGAGGATAAAAGGGTAACCTTGCCTAATGGATATTTTTAAGTGTGAAAGGCTTAGAAGTCAATCTTTCTAATTCCACAGATTGACTTACACCTTAGCCTTGGAGTTAGAGAGAAGTCCCACATATCTTTTGAACCTAAGACCCACCCCCATATCCTCTAGAGCCTTCATAGTGAAACCACTTCCATCTTGTCATACGCTTTGTCAAAATCCAACTTCATTAAACATATATATTTCCCTTCTTCCCTTCCAACTCTATGCCCTTCCATAGGGTAATTATTGTTTAGAATGTTTCACCTTTAATGAACCCTTTTTTATCCTCCCTTATCTAGACGTGCTTCCTTGTCTTGAGTCTATATAAGGACCTTGCCATGATTTTGTAACTAGTATTAATTATCGTCAAGGATCTCCAACTCATGATGGTCTACTTGGGCCCCCCTATGGAAATTAAACTAATCATTCCTATGTTGATTATCTTATGAGAAGAACCTTTGGTTATGGACTCCTCCTAGAGATCCAATAATTTACTAACCTATTATCTCCCAAAATGTCAAATAAATTTCAACTAAGAGCCCATCTTCCCTTAGAGTTTCTCTTAGCGATCATTGTTTGATGCTATGAAATTCAGACTCAAATCCCAAGATTAGCTTTGGTTTGATAGTGCTGCACTTTGCCCTTGCTCTTAGTTTCTTTTGCATTTATAATCTCTTGCTCTCTTGGAATTTTGTTGAAGTGAGCATGAGCTTTGTTCAAAATGGCATTATCTATTGATGCTACTCTATCAGGCCAGACCCGCTTAGAAATATGTTCTTGTGTTGCTTTCTTTCTTAGTCTTTTGAACATATCCTTATTGTCTTTGTCACACCTCTCTACCCACAATTCAAGTTTGGTAAATTATCTGTTGTTTGCACATGCATAATTCTTCCTCTCTCATCCTTAGCTTTCACTTCTTTTAATTGTTGTTGGCCATCCTTTGGCTTGTCATTGTCTAAACCTAAAACATTTCCTCTAACTCTCATATTGTCTTTCTTCTAGCATTTGCTACTTTTTCCTTAATTTCCTTTAAATGTAGGTGAAGATGCTGTCATCACTATGAATTAAAATAATGTTGGTTGGGAGATAGGATGGCACCATGCTTTGGAGGCTCCAAACCTATCCATGAGAGTCCAAATCTAGTTGCAAATGGGGGATTCCATCGTGAACCTTAAGTTCAATTACTATCTTGCATGCACCAAATTGTGTGATTGAAGGGATGGAAAGATTTAATTGAATAGTTGTTGCTAGGTTTCTCTTTATTTAACAAGATAGAGAGACCAAAGGGACTCAGTTTCACTCATGTAATTTCCTCTCTTGAATGCCAAATGGTTAGAAGCTTCTTCCTCTAAGAAGGATCTATAATCTTCACAAAGAAATGGAAAGGAAATGGAAGAAAAAACATATGTCTAAGGAGAGCATGACTCCATGCAAGACATGCATTCACAACAATTTCAAGCAATTATCCCACTCCACTCCAAGGTAGTAAATTATTCTTTAAAGACCCAGCTAGACTCAAAGTAAAGACACTTATATGCTCTTACCCAAAATTAGAGGTTGGTTTGAGTGAACCTCTAGAAAGGGTGAAGGTGCTATAGGAAGACATCTCAATGTCAGATTAGGTGGTGGAGCTAACGAAGAAAATCTAGAACACATATCAAGTATGTGTCCAATTGTTCATGTCCCTATAGGATTCTTGAATGAACCTGCTAAGTGGTTGATCTCCATGCGATTCATGGTTCTCATCCACTAATTTCTTGGAATGGGTGAGATTGAATTGGATCAAGAAAGGAATGGTAGCTGTAAATATCAAACTGATGATAAATAGGTTTATAATTTTCTTATTTGATAAGCTTGACATGGAAAAATTGATTATTAGAAATGGGATTTTGAGAATTTGCAACCAGCTTTGTCTGTCCAAATGTGGGACCCAACTAAGTCCTCATATGCCCGCCCTTCCAAATCCCCAATTTGGGTGGGATTCTTGGACTTTCTTTGGCTTTGTTCTCTCAGTTAGAAACCCTTTGTGCATTGTTATGACAATTTGGGAGTTGAATAGGAACATTTTGTCAGGTTGAGAGGGAATTGTCAAGATTGTGTGCTAATGGACTTAGCAATCGACACTCCTAGAGCCTTACTACTAGAAGATAAGAGAGGATGGAAGATGCTATAGAAATGTTTCTATAGGAATATTCCTAACTCTTATTTCCTCTATGGAATGGGTGGTCATTTCGTTAGAGACTACCCATTGAGAGCTAGTAGAACTGCAAGAGGGACATGTAAAAATGCGTAGAAATTATTAAAGTATACTCAAAATATTTTAAAGGATCAACATGTGCATGTAAAAAGATTGGTACCTTGTTTGCTTGAGATTTCTAGCCTTTGTCATTGCCTCTTGAGTTTTGCACATATAGAACATACTCCTCTACTTAAATGTTTGGGTATCTCCACATTATTAAAGGACTTCCACATAATTTGCTAAAATTACTATACCTAGCAAAATTTTCATCGCCTTCTATTGTTTCCTACTTATATGATTTGTAAACCTCAAATCTTGTGTAATTATCCATAAAGTGTAGTTTCTTGTTGTGGGAATCACTTCTACATTCATAGCAAAGTTGCTTTCCATCCATGATATGACTATCTCCAATAGTCCCTATAAGACATGGATTCCTAAACTGTCGGCTCATGCTAACAAATCCTGAGGATCGGATTAGCTTTTAGGCTCATGCAAATCCAATCCCTAGAACCGACTTTGCATGAGCTTGTAGGATGATCTGATCCTGAGGACTTGATTAGTGTGTAGGCTCGTGCTAATCCAAGCTCATGCAAATCCAAACCCTAGGGCTCCAATTTGCATGAGTTTGTAGGCTAATCCAATTTGTGAGATGAGATAAGCGTTGAGGATTAGCTAATCCAATTCCCACTCTCAATGCTAATATGATCTTCAAGTTCAGATTTGCATGGAGGATTAGCAAATGTGATCTCAAGGTTAAGATTGCCATTAGGATTCACACATATTGATTCATGGGAATGAATTAGACTGCATCCTAACACTAGTCCAACCCTGGGGATGGGAATTGTTTGAAGCTCCACTAAGACTCAATCATAGGGGATTGGAATGGGCAAGGAGATCCATAAGACCCAATCTTGAGGATTTGAATGGCATTACCGTCTAGCAAGATTAATCCTTCATTTTGAATTGTCATTGACAAGCTTTTGGAGTCCTGATCGTTGTTTTAGCAAGAGCGTACGGTCTTCTATAGTACTTGTGTTTATGGAGACAAATTCGCATGTCGCGCTTGTGAGAGATAGCGACAAGCAAAGGTATGCAGCCTATTGTGCGCTAATATGTTAGGTATTGAGAATTACATTTCCCACTTTCCAATTGCATTCGTTCATGGGGATATTGTCTTGAATATTGTACGTGATTGTTGCTTTGATTGCATCATTTATTTCTTTGTTAATTTTAGTTATGTAGGATGTGCAATATGATGCTACCTCATGAGGGTTTATGACGAATTGGATGTCTATGTTAGCTTCCCATAGTCTTGATATTGTAGGGTTGAAGTTGTTCATGTTGATGTCTTTCGGTTGCCTTCTCAAGAATAGCATAGGTTCAGATATGTAATGTTCCATCATGCCTGCTTTTGAAAAGAATGTATTGTAATCAACCGTCAGTGTGTCCTTCTCTAACAATGCAATTGACACCACCTTGAAAATTTTCTTGTGCTTATTTCTTTGGAGATCACTTTGTAGGGGTCGTAGCACATGAGTCTCACCAAGGGGTGGTCGCAGGAAGCCGAAACAACATGTTTTCCTAGTTCTTGTGCAAGTTTTCCTATGTCTGTGTGTTTGAATGTCTTGCAAATGTTTTGGAGGGGCTGAATTATCTATTGTAATGTACTTATCCACATAATCTTCAATGGTCTTGTTATCGCATCGCCCAAAAGTTGGCGCATTCTCAGCCCATAACAAACCATGATCATGTTGGCTCCCCCTATTTTGTAACTCTGTAACAAAAAAGAAATTCTTTATTAGGCCTAAAATGGTATTGTCTTGGTGCAATAATGTTTTCAATGCTTGGAACTTGTACGCATAACATTAAGCTGTTGTGACAGGGTCCAACCTAGTGAGGTGTCCTGTAGGTAGCAGTTGCGTTGTTGTCAGCAATAGCAATAAGCTTGTTGCAAAGCTCTTGCAAATAGAATTGCAATGGTTACCATCTTTTCTCAGTAGTCGAAAAGGTCATGAAGTATGTGGGAGGACCCAGTTGTGGGAGCATTACAAAAATGTTTCGTTTAAGCTTATGCTTGTAATTTGCTGATATGCGAAGGCAAACAAAGTCTATGTATCCTACCTTTGATTACAAGATTTGTTCAATGTCAGTGTCCATTGGAATTTGCGCTTCTAAGGTTATTTCTCGCAATTGTCCTTTGCACATAGGGACCGAGCTTGATGATAGTACTTGCTGCACCAACACCTTCATAGTTTTGGAGAATGAATAATCGATACACAATGCGAATCGTCGATCTTTATGTCGTAATTCCCACTTCACAATGTCTTGGAAACTCATTCTTGATGATGTATTGTACGATCTTGTTTGTCCATAGAACGATGCTAGGAATGCCAATCCTTTGCAATGTTTGTCATAGAAAAGGCTAAGAGGCATAAAACCTTCCGATGGTGTGACCACTATCAGTTTATCTTCAAAATCTACCACCTGTTGAGCTGTGTATATTCCATGGACGAAAGTGTCTATTTGTTGAACTTGGTCAATGTCATAAACGTTTGATGTTGCTATTGTGGTATTCATCATTGTGATCAGACCTTTGGAGGTTCTTGATATGCTGCGTCCATATTGCATTAAGTTGGACATTGTTTTCTTTGTAGAGAGGGCTATGTAGTAACTCATGTAGTGCAAGCATTGTCATAGTTGGCTGCACTAGTCCACTAGTGTAGTTGTGGTTATATTGTAATCGTCTCTATATTGCAACGACTACTATTGCACTGTCATCAATGAAGCAAGGCAACACATTTTGTGCCTTGTCAACATTTGCGAGCACATTTATGACTCTACCATGTAGGCCAAGCTATCCTTCGTACATGAGCTTGTGAATTTGTGTAAAAGGTATTCTTATAGATCTCAATCGTTCCTCTATTTTGTTTAAACAAGATGTGTGCTTTGTTTTTGGAGCAAATTTCATATTTTGGCTTGAAAATTTTGGCATCGACTGTTTATTGATTTGGTTGTGGCAAGCAGAGCAAAGATACTTCCCTTCTGGGATTGTTGAGCTCTTCCAAAGGTTAATAAATCCTAACTTCATATGTTTTTCGTATTGCAATGTTTTTTTGATCGTTGATGCTTTTTGTAATATGCTATTCATTTTATCTTCACACCTAAAGGGAGCTTAACAAGTGGAAGGGCCCTAATACTTGATGACATTTAAGAAAAACATAATAAGTCACATGAAAGTGGACAAACGTGCTGCCCCTTGAAAATATGCTACGTTAAGCATAAAGTACCAAGCTAGTAATATGAATCAATGTATGGTGCTTGCACTTGCTAATAAATAAGGTCCAACTAAAAGCTAAAGAAGAGAGAATGCTACTGACTTAATTAGGATACCTTCCATGGCCTATCTCATGTTATTGTGTCAAAAGGAGACCACCAATTCAAAAGTAATCAAAATCAACAAAGGACAGTAATTTGGCAGTAATTAAAATCAACAAAGGTCAGTTGAAATTAAAGTCCATTTTATAACCCCACTTCACCATGCACAATGAGGTCCAAAATAATTGCAATGCATATGCAAATGTCAAAAGATCCATTTTGGATGTGTACAAAGAATATTTCATAGGAATTTTTAGAGATAGAGATTCGATATTAGCTTCAATATATGAACACTGAGGTTCACTCCACTTGTTTCTCTTATTCAATTATTTTAATATTATATGTATAGCCTTTCAACTTGCACTCTTCCAACAATTGGTGTCTAATGTACTTTTGTAGAATGTTCACCATTCTTGATATTGTTAGGCTTTTTTTTAATTCTAATTTATTTGGCTATTGCCCAATAATGGAATTGCTTGAAACACACAAGCTCACACCTTATAATAATATCATGTAATTTTTAAAACATTTTCTTGAAAGAGTCCTAGCAATGTAGTGCAATGGGAAATTTTCTTATTATAAAAAAAGCTTGTTTGCGCACATCATGAGAGTCCACCTTGGAAAAATCTTTACCAATTGATCAAACCTTGAGACTTTGAAATGCTACTTTTTAGCAAATGTTTCAACTTAGTTTCTCTACTGCCTTGTATCCAAATGTTGGAAGCAAGAGCTGTATTTGATGTGGCTTGGGCCCATGTATGAAGACCTCATAAGCCAAATTTTCCATCATGTACGCAAGGGCTACATCTTCGCATAACCATGTTAACTAATGTCACAAGCGAAATTAGCCTTCCAATTGCAAAAAGAACCACTACTTGTGAGCAAGCACTATGTTAACAATGAAGAGTTAGCAATTTGTCAATGCCCACATCACTTGGTAAAGATGTGCTACCAAGTTTGACATTTACCAATGTACCAATGTTTGCCTTCTTTTTGCTTGCTATCACTTAGAGTTGTACTTCTTGCTACAAGAAAAATCATTCCAATATACACATGATAGAGCAAATATTCCCTCATCATCACAAAGGTCTTAGCCCTTAGATGTTGTCCAATTCAACGAGCAATGTTTTGGCGCATTTGTGCTCTTCTTGGGCCACTAAGAAGGATCGCGTAGGAAAGGTTTTTTTTCCCGATAGGCTAAGGTAGAATAGCCTCAAATCGGGCAATGCATGAACGTAGCCCTCAAATCGGGCAATGCATGAACGTGCTTGTTATTGACATTACTTTCGAGTGAAGCAAAACAGACAGAGCAACGGCAGGGTTTGACTATTATAGGATAAAGCCGAGAGGCAGTTAGGGTAGTTGAAGAAAGGCTTATGCACCAACTGCAGTTGAGGGGGATGCTGAGGTGGCGCGCAAATACTGGACAGCTGAGTGAATGCAAAGCGATAATACAAAAAAAGGACGCTACGAAACGCATTTAAAGAAAGCGCGTGGCGAAGGGTACGTTCCTAGCTGGAAGCCACATGGGAAAATCTTGAAGGGGCGCGCCTGACACCTCATTCAATTTTCCGATGCGCAAAGATATCACAGTACTTAATTTTCAAAGCCAGCCCACCTCATCACCTCACCCCCCACACATGGCGTGCTTTAAATTCCCGTGCGGTGCCCCACCTACCCCTGGCCCCACCCCCACCCTGGCCCTTTTAGGGGGAAAATACGTTTTTTTGGCCCCCACACTCAGAATTTTGTTTCCCACTTGACAACATGCTATTGTAAATGGGAAAAAAAAACACTTTTTAAATGTAGTAAATATATATACATATTAGATCTCTTACATCTTAGGAATTGTTGCCTCTGTGCCCTGTTCTAGCACTTATAAAGAGTAGGATTTGCATGGTTGGTGACTGTGGTCACTTGACAGAGCCTTAGGTAGAGCCCCCTTTCCGGCTTTAGTTTTGCTTCGATGTTAGGCAAGAGATCCTAGAAGTTGTGTTTCATTGTAGATCAAAGCTTTCTAGGCTTTAAAGTGGCCTAAACGTATGAAGTGGCACCCAATACTGCAGAAAAGCTTCTCCCAAGCCCCTTCTCTCAAGCCCTTAGTTGCCATTTGGAGATTTGCTCATTGAACCCTACACACTAATGCAAAAAATGGCAGCATTCATTTTTGCATTACAAGGTATTCTCTCATAATAGTGATATAAGGCTGGCAAATATGCCAACCCCTTGCAATATGGCTGAGTTTGTCCCGCAAATATGCCAGCCCCTTGCAATATGGCTGCATTTGTCCCGCAAATATGCAGGCCCCTTACAATATGGCTGCATTTGTCCTCACTTTGTCTATATTTCAGCAATTGCCTTTCTGTCAATAATTGTCAATAATGGAAAGCTTCTAGCATCACAAATTTATTTCCATCGTTGCTAAGGGGTTTAGCCCCATAATGCCCGGGTGGAGACTAAGAATTTCCATCTCCACCGGAGCACGTGCAATGCCCAAAATTGTCAACAATAACAACGATGGAGGAAAATCCTCTTAGAGTGCTTCGGTATGCAGCATGTGATTTTTTCCTTGGGCTTCTTGTTTTTTATTGGAATGCTATGGGGTTGAACTAGCATACACACACACAACAGGGCACAACCGCCTCAACCATCAAGCTAGGAACCCTATTGGCATAGTCGCTTCATGTTGCTGACTTTTCGCACATAGCCTTAACAATTCTCAGTGTGCAATCCTGTTGGACATTAAAAATTCCCGAAAGTGGATTTTCAAATAGAATACTCTCATTCTGTCGCTTTACATTAAAAGCTTGCCCCGTACAGTATAGATCTACCACCCCCAGTTTCTAGTACACAACTGGCGTACTGCACGTCATAACGTGATCTTCCACGTCCACTTTCCGTACTATTCCCTCATGCACGGTTCCTCTCAAAAGCTTCTGTTCAAACTTCAACAATTCCGCTCATTCTCTTCCCCGTTCTCTTCCCCGAAAGAGTTTTTGTATCGTCTCGTGACTTGCCCACACATTCGAATTTGGTTCGCTTCTAATACATTCCTGAATAAATGACATACGAGATTAATTTCAAGTCTAATCTGTAAGATTTGACTAAAGCCCTCGTTTTTGCAATACTACTCCGTTCCGTGCCGTAATATGAGCACCATGATGCACTGGACGACCTTACGGAACCAAGGAACATTCAAACGATTTGAACTGTCAGCCTCAGGCCTTTGTAAATTAAAATAGCTGACCTTCATTATGCAAATGGCGACGCAAACTGATTCTTCGAAAAAGAACAATGTAAATACGGGGCCGTCGTGTCATTCTCGCTTCTTATCCATTCAGCACCATAATCCCAGGATAAACCCAGATACGTCGAAAGTTGCAGTTTGAAAGCATGGACAAAAAATTCCACGACCGTCGCTGCTAACAATATTTAAAATTTCACATGTTGCAACGGAACTAGAGTATACGCCGCCCTCAGAAAAGTGCGAAGGCTGAGAGATCTCTTCATACATGTTTACGGCACAATGCAGCTTGATTGGCATCACTTAGAAAAATATTAGAAAAAGATTACAAATCTTTCCTGAAGACTCTTTCAATTGCATTATCGAAAACATGCCCGGAGACTAAACAAAAAGGAACCTTGCTCCGCTGCCCTGCTAAAATTTTGGTTTTCATATAAAATTATTAATTCCGAGTTCATCGACATTGACCGAGTAAGCAACATTGTCAAGAAGCACATTTAACCTTCAGCTGAATCCTCCAAAGTTCAAGGATACTCGAGATCTCAAATGTGCATAGAGGAAGAAAAATGCCAGAAGGAGAGATTTCGAATGCAAATACTCGGGGGTAGCTCTCAGAAAGTTGAAGTGGAACAGGCAAACGGAAAGAATGTGTCCCCAATAGATGTAAGCTAAGGCCTACGCAATCCTAAATGTCATGGATATACAAACAACAAAGAAAAAAACCTACAACGATAAATACGATTGACCGAGTCACATATCAAAAAATAACGGAAATTACGAAATCATGTTCTCAACAGAATACAGATAATCCAAACGTCAAGTTCAGCGAGCCGATCCCAGGGAACGGAATGCCTGAACAGGGAATGTTCTCAACAGAATACAGATAATCCAAACGTCAAAGTTCAGCGAGCCGATCCCAGGGAACCGAATGCCTGAACAGGGAATCTCCCTCTTAGACACTCATCCGTCATTTATTCTCCACCGGCAAGTATGGAAATTTAGGTAGCGAGACTAGAAGCACCTGAGCTTAGCTTGCAAGTAGAAGCCAGCGTTGCATACAATAATGTCGGCTAAGCAGAGAAGACTTTTCTAAGAGAACATAACGCTAACAAGCACATAGGTATCCCACCCGAAACCGATCCAAGCAAAACCGGGCACCGCAGTAGCCCGAACTGCGTCCGCCAGGGACCCGTCCTCGAGCAAGATGTTCGAAGAATTAAACGAGTAAAAATTATCTCCGATTTTGATTGTAGAATGCAAGCTTTCATTGAATGACTTTACAGACATTCACCGATAAGGAGGAGATTCATAATGGGGAGAAGGAGAGGCATAGACAGGAGGCGTGGACTTGACGATGGGGGAGGGTTCAGAGTAGGGAGGAGGAGGGGAGGGGTAGACGTAGGGAGGAGGGGAGGGGTAGACGTAAGGAGGAGGGGGAGGGGAAGGGGAGACGTAGGGAGGAGGAGGAGGAGGAGGAGGAGGGGAATGGTAGACGTAAGGGGGAGGAGCAGAAGTGTAGGTGTAAGGCGGAGTAGATGGGTCGACGGGAGGAGCGATGGATGGGTCGACGGGAGGAGGAGCGATGGATGGGCAGAGCTGCTGGGAAGAGAAGAAGGAGCTACATTGGGAAGGGGATCGTTGGGAGGGACGGGAGGGGATACAATCCTCGCGATCATCGAAGAGAACTCCGCGAGCAGGAAGGGCAGGGCAATTGGGAGCTTCGGAAGTGAAGAAGTTGAAGGACGCGGTGAAATTTTCAAGATTAGGAAGGGAGCAAACAGAGGCGGAGATGTGGCCAGAAAGAAGATTGTAGGCGACGTCCAGTTGCTCCAAGCTCGCCAAATCGGCAAAGGACGACGGAATGCCGCCGCTCAGATCGTTGAAGCTCACATCCAGCACCGTTAACAGAACGAGATCCCCGATGTCCGACGGAATGCACCCCTCCAACGAATTCCCCAAGAAGATTATCTCGTTCAACGTCGCCGCCATCAACCCGATGCTCGACGGGATCGCTCCGGTGAACGCGTTCCTCGCCACCACCACCACCGACGCCGGAGAAGCTCCCAGCGTCGAAGGGATGGTCCCGACGAAGTTATTGTCGTTGACGAACACGGCGTCGAGCCGTTTGGTGAAGAGCTCGGGGGGGAGCTCGCCGTGGAATTTGTTGAAACGGACGTCGAGGAAGTGCAAGCTGGGGAGGGCGAGAGCGACGGACGGGAAAGGGCCGGAGAAGAGGTTGTTGCTGATGTCGAGCTCGTAGAGGAGGTGCCAGGCGACGATGGAAGCCGGGAGAGTGCCGGAGAAACGATTTGTATTGATGTGGAAGAGAGCGAGGTACGTGAGGAGGCCGAGCTTTTCTGGGAGAGTTCCGGCGATGTTGGCGTGGTTGAGATCAATGCCGGAGACAACTTCGTCGCAGGAGAAATCCGGCGGCGGAGAACAGAAAACTCCTTCGTATTTACATACGTTGTAGCCCACCCAGGTGGCGGTGACGCCGTTCGGATCCGACGTTATGGCGGCCTTCCAGGCCTGCAGGGCCACGTACGCCGCCCGCAGACTCGGATTCAGAAGAGCAAAAATGGGATTCTCAAACTGGAGGACCTTCCGTCGTCGCAAAACGGGCCGAACCGCCAAATCCTCCGTCACCGCCAATTTCTCCGTCGTCTCTTCCGCCACCACCCCAGCGACACCACTCCACAATACTACCACTATCGCCATGCACGCCATCACCACCACCACCGCTGCCGCTGCTCCGCCACTTCTTCTCCTCCAGCACCTGCTCCTCCCTCCTCCTCCTCCTTCCCTCCCCTCCATCTGCTTCCCCTCCATCATTCCTCCTTCATCAACCTGCTCTCTCCCCCGCTCTTCACCTCCGCACAGCTTCCCGTAGATCTCCTTCCGTCTTGCGTTCCGCCTCCCGTCCCCTGCTCGCCGTCCTGCGCTTGCCCGTCACCTTCCGCACACAGCTTTCCGTCGCTTCCTCCCGAGCTACCCACGCTCCCTGCCAATGATGCGATCCCTCCCGCTCCGGCTAGCCCCCCTCTCTATCCCTTCCGGGTTGCTCTTGATATACTGGATTCTGTTGTACAGAATCACATTTGAGGTCGCCCACTTACCGATCTCTCCAATACTGAGGCTCGAACAACGCCCGACTTCCTCACCTCACCCAGACGAAACAAGCTCCCACCACGCCTCTATCCTGCTGTTTACAACATCCAAACGCACATACATCCTTCAACGTAACATCCGCCGGAAATGCAGGATACCTCCAGACGGCTTGCAAGCAAGCAGTAACTTGAAAGTCGAGACGAGCCGCAAAAACTAGAGGCGCTTAAGGCCGGATTCTCGTCGTAACATGGGTGAGAGCCAGAGGCGCTAAGAAAGGACCGCGCAAAGATCGAGGAAGTAATTATAGGAACGGCTAGAGATGGATGGAAAGGCAGACTACCTACGATATCCAGCGTGACAGGAGGAGAACCAGGGAGACGAAACAAAGACAGCAGGCGACTTCTCGCAATGGACTTGAATTCGAGTCCGGGGGGGTTGAGAACACTGAGGACAGCTACAAAGTTTTAAGAGAGGTCTGACTGAGCGCGCCTCTCGTTCCTGTCTGAATGCAGGTGTCGAGTTAGAGCTGAAGGGCAAGAGACTAGGGAGAGTGTATAAATTGGGAAACAGGCAACAGAGCCGGGGATAATGAAGGGAGAGAGAGAGGTGGTGGAGTGGGCGGGGAGCTTTGAAAGCCCACGTGCAAGTGGTTGCTGCGCCCATGCACTTGTTAGGAGCTTCATCTATCCAAATCAATCCAATTCTTGGTTCCAACTTCCTCCCTTGTTTTGCCCACAAAGCAAACAGGACAGACGAAGGTTGGAACTTGGATTCACAGTTTTCACACTAAACATAGAGGGAGGTTGTTCACACAAAACATACCGGGAAGTTGGATTCCAAGTGTTCACACACACATTAGAGGGAAGTTCAAAGTTGGAACCACTCTCATAGAAAACATTTTCTTTTAAGAGATTTTTCTGATTTAAACTTTGTAAGTTTTAAGCATCAAAATAATTAAAATGCCTTGAAATTTGGAGGTTTTGAAAACCTTCTATTTTCAAATTGAAGGTTGTTTTCATGGACACTAGTTGGGAACCTTGCAACCTCCATGAAGTGTTCCAATTGTTGCTTGCCTTAACCTGAGAGGCTCCCCACGTTGTTGCCAAGGCTAAAAGTATAGCATTAAGCTACTCAATAGCATTGCAAAAACAGATCACCATGAAGGCTTACCCTAATTCTAGAGAAGAATTAATGAGACCTGACAATGATTTTGCAAGATGTTTCAACCAATCGGTTGGAGATCGAGGTCTGTAGGCCACTCACAATGCTTGGGCATTGTAATGATAACTAGGTGCCACTAGTGGGGCTATTGTAGCCCCACTGGCAGGCATGGGAAGCCCCTCTAAACCTCAAACTAGTGAAGAAAGATCACGCAAGTGAGTTTGCAAGCTAAAATCAATTGGGAAGTGACCATGGCCTCCCTTTTTTCTCGACCCCAAATTGCATGCATAGTAGACTTAAAATGGCCATCTTTAGGGAGGCACAAAATGCTCCAATTTGACGTCCACAATTGCAAAGCTTTTAGGGAGAACAACCTCGGTATTGGAGAAAAATATACTCACTAGGCATGTCATGGGAACTCTCTCAAGGAACTTTAGAGCATTCCCGTGCCAACAAGACAAGTGATCCTAGCATGGTTGCAGGTGATTTTGTAATGTTCCATGCAAGCTTGACAATTGTAATGCAAGGGCATTCCAAAGGTGCATCAAGAGTTAAAGAAAAGGTCGTTGCTCTACGGAAATTGCAAGTGTTATAGTAGGTGATAAGTAGCTGTGCTTCTTGCATCAAGTCTATGTTGCTTCATAAAGTTGTGGGTAGCTAGTGACCCTATTCATGTTACATGGTGTTTGGGAAAGCCTTACACAATGTTGGTGGTGTTGCTTTTGGGGCATTTAATGCCAATTAAGTATGTGCATGGCCGATTGAATAAACCTACACTTCCAAAAACTCATTCCAATCCTTACAACGACTAGTGCTCTCATAAACTCTTAGAGCATGCTTGATCCATGGAATGTGTAATTAGGCTAGTACTGTTGGTAATTCTATTCAAACAAGTAAATATCCCACCTACTTCAAATCATATTCAAGCCTTGATAGAGGCTCAAAGACATAGAAGGAGCATTCCTCATCACTAAGCCACCTATTAGTGCACACAATGCATTGAATAAACACCTAATGCTTTTAGTGTAAGATGCTCCAAAGGAGCTGCTTTAAGAGCCTAGCATCCACCAACGTAAGCAACCTTTGTGACCACATACCAACCTTCATGTGAAACATAGTTACGAGGATAAATATCCTACAACCCCCGTTATTGAAAATGTTTCATTCAATCTAAACATTCTTCAAATTTCTAGGATGTCGGGACTTGTGTGGTTTTGTAAAATGTAGAGGAAAGAGTGGCAACTCATGTGGTTAATTCAAATGATTAACATTGTGTTATTGTCAGTCTACAATCTCGATTCAAGACCCTTCATAATTCTCAGATGCTCCGATTTAAGACACTTCATAAGGGCAGATTTTCAAACGCTCTAAATTCACTTTCCTTAAGCTCGATCGAGCATTTAAAGGAATGTTGGTCGTGAAGTAGCATGCCACGATGTTTAGCTCTCTCTACCCATCATGAGTGTCAAGATTACGTAATCGATTTGGAAGAGGCCTAGGGACTCTATCAATTTCTCAAAGCTATGGAAACCGTATCAATCTACTTATCATTCCATCTTCTTTTTGTTGATCCTCGATTCAGATCACTTGTCCCATGTCCCCTTGCCAATTAGTAAGTCTGCCCTCAAATTACAAAAAATTTGGGCTTCATTGTTCTCTATCACAAAGTCATTGTTCTCTATCAACTTCTTCATTTTATGTTCCATATGAATTTGGTGGGGCTTTGAGTACGCCTATGGAGGTAGATATGCCTAGATAGTATTTGTGTCCTTTAATATTTTTGTATTGGTGGTTAATTTACACCACATGTACTTGACTCCCAATAAATGAAGGAGACCCATTTCTCCCTTCCAAAGAATCATCTAACAAAGTTTGCACCTCCTCTTTATGTAATTATATTCTCACTAATTTGCTACTTCTCTATATGAAAACTCACATTTCATAGAAATGTACTTGGGCTACATAGGAAATACAGTTAACTCCCTACATAGCAAACTAAAAAATCACTTCATTTTCCATATAAAAAGTCACATTTCCTAGATAGCAATATACTTGCACTTTATAGGATATACAATTCACTATATAGCAATATACTTGATTTCCTATATAAGAAAGGGAAAATCCACTTGATTCTCCACATAAAGACCCACATTTCCTAGATAGTATATAGCAAATACAATTCTCTAGATAAAGAGGACAAATTTCTTAATTCTATCTAGTAAATATTCATGGATTTCCTAGTTTGGAGACACTATATAGAGATTGGTCTAAAGTTCCTTGTACTGTTCCACCACTCTAAGAAGCTCATGAGAAATGGGAAGACTTGGATCGGTTCAGCATGAGCCTACACAATAATCAAATCCCTAGGATTGAATTAGCCTACAAGCTCATGCAAATCTGATCCTAGGGTGGATTTGCATGAGGCAACAAGTTAATCCAATCCTCGAGATTGGTTTAGCATGAGCCTCCACACTAATCAAATCCTTGAGATCAGATTAGCCTATAGGCTCATGCTAATCTGATCCTAACGATCGAATTTCAGTGAACTCGCAAGCTAATCTAATCCTTGGGATCGATTTAGCCTGCAAGCTCATGCAAATTCAATCCTTGGGGTCAAAATTGCATGCAAATCTTAGGAGGATTCATGCATATCTGATCCCTAGGATTAGATTTTTATGAGCCTACAGGCTCACACAAATCCAATCCTAAGGATCAGATATGCACGAAGCCTCCTGAGATGGAGATTGGATTAGCCTATAGGCTCATGGAAATCCAATCCCAAGGATTGGATCTGCATGAGGCCTCCTGAGATTTGCATTCAATTCCAATCTTCGGGATCAGATGAGCTTGAGAACTGATCATAATTGATGAGTGAAATTATTTTTCTCCCTTTTTTGTATACAAATTTTGAAACTAAAGAAACCAATATTTTTTAATAAAGGATTTGCATTAAATCTAAAAAGAATAAAAATAGAATATTATGCTACTTCCTTGCATTTAAGGCCGTTTGGCTTGTAGGCAGGCATTTTAGAGCTGGCAACAAATCTAGGGGATAAATAATCTACAAAATTAGGGCAACATTTGGTATTTTACTAACTAAGATAATCAAGGTCAACATAAACAATGTTTTGAAGTCCAAGGTAATTAATTATATTTACTTGCTCAAAAGCTCATTTATTCAAATATTGAACTCAGAAGACCATTTCTTTGGTTAGTATAGTGCCTTTTGGATTCCATTTTTAGGGCTAATGAGCATGCACATTTGCTATCCTTTGAATGCCATGTCCATCCCCTCCAAGAGCCATCAATCTCATCATATAGGCCCAAAACATAGTTGTAGGGATGTGTTGTCTCTTCATATGAACTTATTAGCATCCTAATGGATCCTTTAAAGGGAATGAGCTAGAAGAGGCTACCAATGTGGCATGTGTTCCAAATTGCTTTGATCACACATGTGCAATCACCTCCTAGGAACATAGAGATAATAACAAATGGAGAAAATGAATTTATTAGACTTGAATACAATGTATCTGCTTCATCAAAGAACCGAGGAAAGAGCAATGGGCTAATTGCTTTTTTCTGAAGATCAACCTTGAGAGTGGTCTGGCAAGAGGGGCTCAAATGGCAGCACCTTCAACTCCTAATACTGTTAAGGTTTTGATCTCTCTGGAAGATAAGCAACAGTTCAAAGTGCAATGGAGGCTCTTTAGGATAGAGCCCTGGTAGGCCGGATTGTTGGGCTCACCACCTTGAGGCAACAGATTCGGGATCCTCTTAGCGGACTTAGACCAAGGTTGAACACAAGAAGCCCAGCAAGGCAACGTCACAGGTATCGAGCTAGGGTCAAAGAGCACAAGAGAGCTCGATCGGGGATCCGCCAGCCTCATGAGAAGTTGGTAGAGGTTGCCCCTATGGAGCAGGAGGAGGAGACCTTCGATCTCCTGATTGAGCCACAAGTGCCAGTAGAGCAGAGCGCCCAGGCCCCTTTGCAAGCAAGAGCTTGGAGCCACCGCTGAGTAGGTCTTGGTGGACCCTCCATCGAGGCCTCCCCCCTCCTCCTCCTTGTCCACACAGTAGAGCTCAAGCGATCCGTTTTTGCAGCTTCTAGGTCACAAGCCTCATCTAGGACAACCTCTACCTAGAGAGTTCTAGTAGCTAGGACCATGGAACTATCTTGAGATCCTTGACAAATACCCAATGGCTCAGAGGTGTCTGTCCTGATTTTGCAACCCCAAGGAGGCTCTATAGGAGTGTTTTGCTCATGGTCGCACCCTTTCTAAGGGTTTCTCTTTGCGGCTTCTGGAGAGGAGCATTGGACTCCCACACTTATGATGCAGCTGCAGATGTTTGACATGATGGAGGAGTGGCTTGGCCCCTAGGGGAGGGAGATGTGGGTCACCCATGGTCATGTCGCCACTTTTTAGCTTGGCTTCTCAGCTGATCGTCAAGAGCTGGGTGTTGCAGTCTGTGTGCTTTGCTTGGAACACAAGGTTTAGTTAAAGTAAGCCAGTAATGGACTCTATAGCTTTGTGCAAATAGATTAGGGGTTGATTCCTCATTTTTGAGGTAGTGGGCCATCAAGGCAGGCATCGAGCCAATTATGCCCTTGGTGAGATGCCATACTGACACATATTACTTCCCATCTAAACCCACAGCGAGGTCCCAGAGGTCTCAGGTTTTAGTACATGCTCCCACTCATATGCGAGCTTTGTTCTCCACTCCCCCCACCTTCCCACGAGTTGAACCATGGTGAGTTAGAATGTGCACGGGCTCCACGACCACTAACGTCAGTAGGTATATCACTTGTTACTTCGACAAGAGTTGCAGAGGGCACTCGTTGGGTGGACAGTGGACTTCCTCTTGATCCAAGAGCATGTGTTTTCAGCCGCAGATGTGACGTAGACGGCACCTTCTTCTAGAAGAGGCCCTGAGGTATGGTCCCTCGTGGTTGGCAAGAGTGGGGGGGTCTGCATTTCGGTGTCCCAGTCCGGTTGAGCGGATGTGTATGATCAGGGCAAGCTCATCCTATGGAGAGCAGTATGGATGGGTTTGAGGGTTGGGGACTCCAGAATTGGGGTTCTCAATGTGTATGCCCAGGCTTGTACACTATAGCGACCCGCCTTCTGGAGGCGGTTAACGGACTGCCTCTCAGATGTGGACTCGTGGATTGTTGGAGGTGACTTCAACAATCTCGAGTTTAAAGAGGACAAGCGCGGGGTTGTTTCTTATTCTGGGATGCCGGCTTTCGAAAGAAGTAGTTGGGAGCAATTCATTTTCTCAATCTGCGGTCAGGACCCCTGGAGCGAACCAAAGCTCTCTAGGTCTCTTAGCAGTCTCAATTTCTCCTTTGGGCAGTGGCGGCAAGATGGTCTACTTTAGAGACTAGATAGATTCTATGTCAGAGATCAGGCCATGCATAGGGGTGGAGCCACCAGTATTCTAGCAGGGACTACCCTCTCGGACCACTCCCCTATTCTTCTTCATCTAGAGCAACCCCGTCGTGGCCTACTGCAGAGAGGAGTCTGCATTCTAGATGCTTTTCTCCTAGAGGGGGAGGTTCAACACAGTATTATAGCTATTTGGCAGCAACCTGAGTCCCCCCTGCAAGAAGGGTGGCCCGTGTGGGTAGCTAAGGTGATTCAATGGAGTAGTGAGGAGCTTCACACCCATGCTTTGCACTACTATCATACTCTTCAAAAGAGAGAGAGGGCTTTGCAGTGGGACTTGGCCTCCATTGAACGTCTTCGGGAGCAGGATTCAGAGTTGCAGTGGTTAGCGGACCGGTATGAGTGTGCTCACTTGGAGCTTCAGGATACTGAGGTGAGACAGGCTGAGTACTCCTACCACTCCTCTAGATCTCAACGGGTATAGTAGGGTGACAGGATGATCAGGCAGTTCTTTTAGGCCGCTAGCCCTAGATCAACTGGTGCACAGCTATAGAGATTGAGAGACTCTAGTGGGCAGATGCACTCAGATCCGCAAGAGATCTTGGACCAGACCTCGGATTTCTATCAATGCTAGGCCAAGGAGGGGTCCCCGCAGGTTTTGGCAGCCCGATATTCAATTTGGGCTCACATTCCGGATGTGGTCTCCCTGAGTGTGAGCAGCCATTTAGATGCGCCTTTTTTGGATGCGGAGCATTGGGAGGCCCTTTGGGCTCTTCCATCCTAGAAGTGCCCCGAGGGGGACGAGCTATCCCCAACTTTCTTTAGGTGCTTCCAAGAGTGCATTCATACCCCCCTCCGCTTGGCTTTTCAGGAGATCTTCGACTCGGGCTCTCTCCCTCTGACCTTGAGTCGTGGCTAGATATGCCTAATCCCAAGAGCGGGTGATCGCTCGGACCTGAGGCAGTGGAGATCACTCTCCTTGTCTTGAGCTTGCGGCTTCGCCCTCACCTAGTGGACATCATCCATGACATGCAGACAGGTTTTGTCCAGGAGTGTAGCATCCTAGACAACATCTGTACTTTCTAAGAGGTACTAGATTGGGCCAGAGAGGTGTCTTAGCCTCTCACGATTTTGCTTTTGGATTTCGAGAAGGCCTATGATAGAGTGGAGTGGTCTTTCTTCGAGGGCACCATGCAGAGGCTTGGCTTTTCGGATCGCTAGATCAGGGGTGTCTTAGCCATTTATGCAGGTAGTTCGAGCCAAATACTTATTGGTGGCTACACAAGGGAGGCCTTTTCACTTTCTCGCTTGGTTTGACAAGGATGCCCCCTTGCCCCTTTCTTATTCTTCTTTGTGGCTGAGGCCCTAGGGTATTTTTTGAGGTCTTAGTCTTAGTGGAACTCAGGGGATGAGGCTCCTGATTTGGTAGGAGGAGGAGCTTTTGGACTCAGAGTTTGCAAATGACATAGCCCTTTTTGTAAAGGGCTTAGCTCGGAGCTTGGATGTAGCTAGGGAGGCCTTGGCAATGTATTGTCTAGCCTCAAGCTCTCGAATAAACTAGACCAAATCAGTCGGCTTTCTCGTAGCGATAGAGGCGGTACAGGAGATCCAAGATTGGGGCTCAACACTAGGCTTTCGGTGGATTCTGAGGGGACAGATAGTAAGATACTTTGGCTACCAGGTTGGCATTGATATTTCAGCAGAGCAGTAGATCTCCCCTGTCCTAGAGAGTGTTCGACGCAAGCTTTTGTACTGGAGCTCGACCAAACTCTCTCTTGCAGAAAGGGCCTTAATGGCTAACCAGGTCCTCCTTGCTACTGCTTGGTACATAGCCTTGTGCTAGTGTTTTCACAGGGGATGCATGGGACAGCTGAGGCACTTGGTACACAATTTCCTTTGCATAGGATAGGATGGCACACGTAACACCCGAGCCAAGGTAGCCTAGTAGATAGTGGCCCTAGGCCCAGAGAGGATTAGGCATCATTGATCTGGAGATGCAGACCAGAGCCTTGTTGGGCAAGTTGGTAGTGAGGGGCCTCACTCCAAGTACAGAGCCCTGGAAGCTTCTTCTACAGTGCGGTCTCCTTTATAACAACACCCCCCACACAAGTGGTCAGTGGCAGCAGTCACACAAATGGCCCTTCTCAGAAGCCCCCATTATAGGGAAGGGCTCTCCCTTGATGCGAAGTCTCTTTAGAGTTTGGCAGCGATTGGCTTATCTGGGCTAGTCCTCAATTTTTTGAGGAGTTTGCACAATAGCCTCTGATCTAGCACTCAAAAGTTCGGGATCTGGATGGTCGCATGCTGGGACAAAGGTTACACACTGGTTGGGCAAAGTGGGACAAAGGCCTAGCTCAATCTTTCAGGACGTGGGCGAGACTCTCAGCTGACGTAGAGGTACGATTAGACACCCTCTCACATCTTCAGGGCGTGGGCCCAAGGATGGCAGAGATTGAGGTAGCTAGAGTCTTGGTGGGCGGGCCTTCAGAGTTTCACACTAGCGCAGTGGTTGGGCCAGTTCTCAGGGACAGGGGTACCTCTTTGGATTTAGCTATGCCCCCTCCCTCCCATTCTTAGCCAAGCCCGGTTCTACAGTGTGGGTCCAAGTGGACTCTTGCAATCTCTGACATATGGAGATCCAGAGATGGTGGATGGAGCCTTGGATCAGTTAGGGTGGCAAAGGGTTAGAGTAGTGGGCCATCTAGGCAAGGAGTGGTAGATTGACCCCTCTCACATCTCAGATCTGGATGCAACTTGATGGTGCTTATGGTTATGGGAGGGTTGTCCCCTCACTGAGGTATAGTGGGATCCAGGCGAGTGGTTCTGGCCATCTAGAGTAGGCCACTTAGAGAGAGTGGAGGAGGTGCCCTTCTTCTCTTGTACTACATGCATAGGAAGCCGCTTGCAATTGGAGGCGGTAGCCTGGACTCCGTCAAGAGAGAGGCATTGGGCAGTGCAGTAGTTCCTTGAAAGGTGAGATCCAGGTTCTGAACATGCCTCTGGTCCACTCTCCGACCACAGAAGATCTACTTTTTTTGGATGATAGCGCATGGAGGTCTTCCTATTGGCCCTTGGTTGGAGTAGATGCGGGTGGATGGTAGCTACCATAGATGCATGATTGGGACTTTGGAGATGATCCCCCACTACCTTTGGAGCTACCCAACAACACAGAGGACATGGTGAGGAGCGCTTTGGATCGAGGCTTCAAGGCACGTAGAGGGACTTCACGTGGGGCATGGCTACTTGCTTATCAGAGGGTGGCCATGCCTTTCCCATTGATGTGGTCTCTCTAGCATATAGGGTACTGGGCTTGTGCATTCACAACATTGAGTTTCATGAGGTGACCCCTCCCACTAGTCATGGACCTCTTCCTTTGTCGGAGCATAGTGTGTGGAAGACAGTAGCCAGCATTACGGCATGGAACATTTGGGTTGCTCGTTGTAGTTGGGTTATGGGCCAGGGTTATGGGCCAACACCATGTTCCACCGTCGGCCACCTTGGTAACCATCTGGTAGGACATCATCTTCATGCTTCGCACTATTTGGGAGCGAGGCTCTCCAGGTTCTCGAGCCACCATTGCATGATAGGAACGGTTTTCCAAGGCTTGGCCTATAGGCGTTTTCTACAACATCACCCCAAGAGGGATCAAATGGTTGTATAGCAGCAGGAGTGTCTTTCTGACAGCTAGTATTTAAATTTTCGTTGATTTTCATGGTTGGCACCTTTATGGTATTTGCCAACTTGTATGATCGTTTTTTACAAGCATTAATAGAAGTTCCTTTCTCTGGAGAAAAAAAAAAGAACCTAGGAAAGCGAAGGTTGCACATTGATAAAAGACTCTTGAGCTATGGGAGGATGAGGAAGATGCAATTCTTGATATCCAAGGCTCATTTGAGGGAAACATGTGCTACCATGTGTTGTGTTTAGAATTGTTTAGGGAGAGTAGCAATGAGAAAGGTGAGAGCTTTGAGGACATAATTACCTTGGTTTTAATCATGAGGAATGAGATTATAACTTGAATGCAGCAATCACCCCTCTAAAGAATGAGCATGACGAATACCATTTGGAGAGCATACATATTTGTTCATCATCCTTTAGAACGTTCATAGGTTGGGAAACTCAAGGGCAGAACATATGTAAACAAGGACAAGGTGGTTTAGGAATCCATGTCTTATAGGGCCTATTGGACATATAGTCATATGATGGATGGAAAGAAACTTTGCTATGAATGTAGAACAAGATTTGAGGTTTACACATCATACAAGGAGGAGATGTTAGAAGGCAATGAAAAGCTTGCTAGCTATAGTCATTTTAGCAAAATTGTGGTAGCTTCTTTAATAATGTGAAGATACCCAAAAAAGTAAGAAGGGCAATATGTAGCAACAAGATCAAGAATGCTCAAAGTTGTGAAGCATAGAAGAAAGTGCTTGAAGAATTCCAATAAATATCTTGGGGCATTTATGGTTGGCATGGATCAAAAGAAGACCTATTTGCCAAAATTCACAAGGGATGGGGTCAAAGGGAGACCTATTTGCCAAAATTTGAAACATGTGAAGGAAGGTATTTTTCAATTATCCTAGTTTGCACAATTATCCAAGCCTATCAGTCATATTAACTCATCACATTGTCACATCATGGGAAGGCCCTGTTCTAAGCATACAATATATCCAGCTCAAAAATATAGCAAGAGAAATAAAAACTAGACATTTCTGGCTACACGTGTATGCTTGTGGATAAGGATTTCAAAGTTGGAGTCCTCTTCCTTGGTCATACTTATGATCAAATTGATCATAATTTTAGTACATTCTCCAAGAATCTTGGAAGAAATAATTCATTCACTTTGGTAAAGATGATGGATCTTGTGAAAGAATCTTATAGTCCACAACCTGAGGTGTATCACTTGAAAGAGAATTATGATTTCAAGAGATTTATTCAAGTTGAAGAAGGCAAGGAATGTTATAACAAGACAGTGAATGACTTGAGATTTCAACGTCAATTTCTCATAAAGAAAAAACATATGAAAGAGCATATCTAGATGATAAGCAATATATATTTTCTTTAGATTAGGTACCCACGGTTGGCTTACAAATTTGGTCCATTGTTCAAGTCCATGGAATTTATGCTTTAATGCAAGAACCTCTAGTAATTGATAGTGAGGTGAAGCAAGCATAAGCTAAAAGACAAAGGTGCATTTCTAAGAAGAAAAGTTTGATTAAGAAGGCAAAAACATAAACAAATATGGAGAGAGGAGAGGACAAGAGTGGAGATGAGGAGAGAGGTCATACCTAGAGAGCACACCACAAATGACTAATTCTACACTAGATTTAGTTGAAAATGTAGAATATATACAAACCCATTTAGGGTTTCTAACCCTTTCCTTTATAGCATTCTATTGGGTTAGTGCTATGCACATATTGAACATATGATGTTCAGATGGTTCCTCAACACCTATAGGGTTAGTGCTATGCACATATTGAATATATGATGTTGAGATGGTTCCTCAACGCCTTCTCTCAAGATCAACATCATGAAGTAGGCCATATAGCTTCACATGCACCTGTTGTGAGTGCCCTTTATTTTGCTTCAGTTGAACACAAAGAAACAGTTGGTTGCTTGTTTAACAACCATGATATATCACCTTGACCAAGGAAAAATGCATATCCTTGTGTCGATCTCGTGGTCTCATTGCATAGTCACTATCACAGTATCCATGCAACCTTGGATTACTTCCTCTGTATTCTATTCCAAACTATCTTGTACCTCTGATGTACCTCTAGACTCTTTTGGCTACATTCCAGTGAGACTGCTTTCAATTTGCCATAAATTGTGCAAGTGAACTTACTGCATAAAAAAAATATTTGGCTATGTTAGAGTTAGATATATAAGAGATCCGATCAGCTACTGATAGTATCTGTCATTGGCTCTAGGTTTTTTTGAACCTTTGGTAAATTTCAAACTCTGTTCCATGGGAATGGCTGCAATCTTGCAATCTACCATATGAAACTTCTTCAGGAGACTGTCAACTTCTTCAGGGGACTGTCAACATATTTTAAGCAAGTAGTTTGCAGTGGCAAATGATTCTATCCAATAACGATGCAGACGATTCATCTAAGTGAGGATTGCTCTAGCACTGTCTACTAAAGTACCATTCTTCCTTTTGGCTCTTGCATTTTGTCGAGGAGTATCTGCACATGTGAATTGTCTTCAAATGTCATTACTTCTGTAAAAATTCATGAATGCTGAAGACATGTATTCACCTCCTTTGTCCGATCTCATGACTTTGATCTTTATGCCTATCTAGTTTTCAACCATGGCTTTAAATTCTTGAAATCTGGAAAAGACTTCAGATTTCTCTTTCAAAAAGTCACCCAACAATATCTATTGTAGTCATCGATGAAAGTCAAGTAGTAAAGGGAACCGTTGATGCTGCGGGTTTGTGCATAACCCCATACATTTGTTTAAATTAAATCAAGAATTCCTATCGCTTGAGAGGTGCTTCTACCAAAATTGTATCGCTTTTGTTTATTGAAGCAACATGCTTTGCAAACTTTTCCAAGAAACAGTTGTTTTAGAATTCCATTTGCCTATTCTGATTTCTGAGCTATATCAAGCTTTTGAATTTAATGTGTCCATATCTCTTGTCCCATATTGCGAAAAGTGGCATCTATTGTAGTTGAGCTGACATGGCATGCAAATTTGGTATTGAAGCTAACATTTTGAACAAGCATCCTTCCTTAACTGCTTTTCCTCCTAGCAATGTCCTTTGGATTTTTGTCTCTGATCGTGCATTCATCTCCATCGAAGATGACTCGATAGTTGTGTTCCATCATTTGCCCAAATAAGAGGTTTTTGCTGAGCTTCGAAACATAGAGTACATCTTTCACCAATCCTTTTATTCCAGTGAAATTGTTCATAGGGACAATGCCTTTCCCTTGAACTCGATTCAGTGTGTTATCTGTAGTGTAGATAACATCCTTATGTCCTTCTAATGGTTTCATCTCTATAAACCACTCCTGATGCTTTGTCATATGAGATGATGCGCCGCTGTCGATGTACCAAGGATATTGATCTACTTGATCGACTTGATAACTGCATTCCCCTTTTGAACTGCAATCAATGTCAAGAGATACTGTTTCAGTATTCTGCATATTCTCACTTGGAAGAAACATGTTCTCAGGTCATTGGCATTATGACTGTGACTTGAATGTCCACCGCGATGATTTCCTCTTCCACAGAAATTCCCTCGATTGCTGCTGGATTGACCTCCTTGGTTGTACTGCTTCTTGTGGGCAATCTCTTTCATAGTGTCCAAACTTATGACAATAATTGTGGTAATCTCTTTCATAGTGTCCAAACTTATGACAGTAATTGCACTGAATGTTTGAACGTTGGTGGGTGCATTCCCTCTTCCTTGGAATCTTCCTATGTTGGAATGATTTCCTCTTGGTTGCTAATATTGTGTTGATGTTGATTTTGACTTTGATGATGACTTTGTTATTGATGATGACCACTTCGTTGAAATGTTCTACCTACCTCTACTTCTATCTGAAGCTGGGAATGCTTGATCATTGGAATGACCTTTATGTGCGTGAATGGCTTGAGTCCTAAGTTCTTTACCAAGTAACCCTGATTGTAGCTCTTCCAATGTTGGAATTTGCTATTGAATGGCAATAGTCTGGACTAGATTCTTGTATCCCTCTCCTAGTCCATTTAGGATTACTTGAACCATGCGGGATTCATAGTCTCTCATGTTGCTGCAAGTTGATTGTTGTAATCATTGATCTTGAGTACGTAAGCATGACCAGTTTCATTGCTGTTGCAAAAAATCTGGTTTGATGTTTTGACTGTGTTGAGCTATCTTAGCATGACATCTTGCACATTCTGCTTGATCAAATGATATGCATATTTATCTTTCTTGTCCCATTCTATCCATTCCTAGGCAATGGCAAGATCCACTGCAGGTGCAGACACTGTTGGTGCAACTATAGATCATGTTCTACAGCAATAGTGGGAGTGGAGATACTGCTAGTTGGATACTCCGATGGTCTAGGAGTAGACCCATCGACATACTCCATTTGTCTTGAAGTACAAGAATGGTCTTCATTCAGTATTTCCATGTGCCATAATTGGAATTGTCTAGCTTAACAGATGCCTCAAAATTGAGGTTTCTAGTCATAGGCATGGTGCAAGAAATGTACTCAAAGTACTGTGAAAATCACTGTCTGAATCAATTGCAATTTGAATTGTCAGTGAAGATGGAACTACAATATATAATCAATCTATTACAAGGATTGTGGCAAATGATGCCACAAATAGTTGAGAGGCTTAACAAGGTTCAAATGATGCTCACAATGTCAGAAAATAGCGTATAAGGCTTTACAATGGTGGCATGTGTGTGTAATGTGAAACCTGCCCTACATCAATCGGCCAATGCCTCTGGAAACACTGAAGTCTGCTTAGTGAATTGATGGTGGTCGGGTTTCAAGAAATGTAATGATGTGAAACCGCATCTGAGCGAAGGGACACTATTTAGGAATTTTTGGGCATGGCTTCGATTGGCTGCTTTGGAGTTCTCTCCTCTAAGGATGATCTAATCTAATTTAAACCAGATCTAGACCAACCGTTGAGCAATGAAAAAGTAGCAAATAATTCCTTTTCTTTGTTCATTTTAGGTACTCGGTCAGATGCGTCGATGTAGAGGCTGATGTGCATGCATGCAAGAAGTGGATTTGTCGTAGAGGCTCAAAAGTGTGTGATACTTGCACCAAAATGTGCCATGCCATGATGAGCACGTAGAGCACAAAAAATTGAGCCCCTTTTTGGAGCACCCTCAAATTCTTCCTGGATCAAGAGATACGCCTTGATTTAGGTGGAGGGGCAAAAAAGGGTGCAAATGATGATGTGGTGAGTCAGTGTGCTAGGTGTGCCTATGGGGCACTATGACGATGTGGCACTTGTGTGCATATGAAGTGACTGTGTGTGCCTAACAAGAGATCTACATGCCATGTGGTAGATGATGAGGTGTCAAGGTGATGTGGTCCTGATTACATGGCTGATGACATGTCACTATTGATGTGGTTGATGACATCACTAATGATGTGGCTAATGACATTTCATTGATGACATCATTGATGATGTGTCACTGATGATGTGAATGATAAGGTAGTGATGTGGCACCCAAGAGGGTGAGGGTGAGTGATGATGTGGCAATGTGGATGAGGTCCACATGTCATGCATGTGGGGTTGGCATGTGTTGTTAAGCTAGCCAAGCCTTGTGGATAGACAAAATCTTAGGAGATTCTATCAAAATCTTCTGCACAATAGAGAATGTAGTTGAGAGGACCATCTACATTGGAGATGACAAAGGTGAGAAGAGAATGCTGATGGGGTGGTAAGCAACTAAACATTCCTTCTTCAAGTTTCTAGTTTGTTTTTGGAGTACTTATATAATGTAATATTTCAACTATTGCACGATGCCTTTGAGGTCGATGAAATTTCCTCTCATAGGGGGCATGTCTGTAGCACCTTTGGTGGTCGAGATAGCTTACTAGTGCACTACATAATTCACTACCATTAGGCATGATGGTGCTATTTCACAAGAGATTTTCACCATAGGGGTTAGTGGAATTGTTGAAGTGTAAGTCCCTATCATGGGTGATTGGACATTTTAGCATACCTCAAAATGTCAATAAGTCATTTTGGGTGATTGGACATTCTAGCATACCTCAAAATGCCAATAAAGCCATTTTGATCCAATGCCTAGTAGCCTCATCAATGCTTTTGGTGCAAAAGTTCATGGCATGGCTGGCAAATGCCATATCGCTAGAAGATGATGGCACTCCTACTACTATTGGCAGTAGATGTAGATCTAAGAGCCTACTCGGGGATTCAATGATCCCTAGTCTAGATATTATAGAAGTAGTAAAGAAGGATAATAGGCTTTGAAAGATTGTTGTAAGCCTTTCTTACATTAATACATCTATCTCTTTCACATCATTTCTATTGTCATTGATAAATGCCAAGTTTTAATTGTTTTTTTTCATTGAGTTATGATTTGTAATTGTAAACTTATTATTTCTAATTGCATTGAGTTATGGTTCAATTATAATTTTTCATTTAGTTCAAAGTTTAATTTATTTATTAAGGTGATTATGCAATTTAATAGACCTAACACATCAATCAACTATTTCTATTACTACTTCATCAATCTCTAAAGAATTAAAAAGTAATTTAACTTTGAACGAAAGGAAAGTCCATCAAGGGCACATTTTATGCAAAAAAACCCATTTTCTTGCTATGGTGTGAATGTGGGCCTTTGGACACCCTCCAAAGGCCCAAATTTACCCCATAGTAAGAAAGTGTGGCTTTTCTTACATAAAATGTGGCTTTTCTTGCATTAAATGTGGCACTACTGAACTTTGCCTTCTACACAAAAGGCAAAATTTCCTTTACCTAAGACATTAAAATGGGAATTATATTTGAAATTAAAAAATATAAAATTGGAATTTGATTTTATATATATATATATATATATATATATATATATATATAACACATTTATTCTAAGTAAAACATTAAATTACCAATTATGAACCATGCACACACACATAAACACATACATACACACATACATACTTTTTTTAGTGAGTACACACATACATACACAAACGTACACATAAATATACACGTATATGCATGTACATGTGTGTGTGTGTGTTACCTACCAAAATAGTATACTCTATTTCTTCGCTACTACACATCCTTGGTTTTCATGTAAATAATGCCCTTTACATTGCATGCATTACCATCCCCATGTTCTTATTGCATTCCATCCTGCATCATGTGTTAGAGTAATGCATCCCACACGTAGGGACAATGCTCATACATAATTCCATTGGATAGACATCACCAATATTCATCTTGTAAAGTCAAATTTTGTATATATATGTATATCATCCATAAATAAAAAGCAGAATTCAGATAATGTCTTCTCCATTGTTCTCCTAGTCTGTCCAAGATATGGATTGATCAAAATCATCTATTAATATAGTTCTTCTTGTTTAAAAACCAAGTTACAATGGATAGCTTGGTATGTGGATAGGTACTGCTTTCATGGAACCTCCCAATGGGCATCAAAATGTCTCAAATTGTCATTAGGAGTACCCCAAAGGGTTCTTCATTGGTAGGTGCTCCTGGGCTGAGGACCCTTGCAAAATGGTCAGATCTGCCCGTATACATCATCTCATCATCTTTCCCTTTTATCAAAAAGTCAAGGTAAGTGGCCGGACTCACCTACATCCATCAGGACATGAACCCAACGCATTGTGGGACTACAGGCTTCACGGCCTAGCCATAGTTGTTATCCTTGTTAGCCCCAGCTATTTGGAAAAAGACACTAACGGTGATGATTATTAAAGTGCATTAAGGATCCTTCTTTTGGGATCTTAACATTATTAAGGGTCATTAATAAAAATAGTCCTTTCTCTTGCATAGAGGCCTTAAAGGTCATAAGATATGTGGCTACTTAACGTCACCATATCTTCATTCTATCATTAAGTGGCTTTCAATTAAAAATACTGCTATAAATGCATACCTATGTTAGTCCATGTAATCTCAGCAAATAGAATTTTGTCTACACATATACCAAAGCTATATAATAGACCTATCTTAAGAATTATATGGAACTTCAGTAGTATTAGTCTGAAAAAATTCTAGCATCCCTTTAAGATCATTAGTCTACCTTATTGATATTCCCCTAAATAGATATAGAGGAAAACATAAGCATGTTGTAGGTACCGATGGCTTGAATAGGAGTCCTTCCTCCTACATATCTGTCTCCACAGCCCAAGAAGGTCCAAAACTCCCCCTTCCTTTCATAAAATGCTTACGTAGCATAGATTAGAGACTAAGTTGTACGTGTGCATAGTCTTTCCATCGAATGCTATCTCGAGTGTACTTTGTACCTAAACACAGATCCAACTATATCTCCAAGCATCCAAGAGTAAATATGTTTTAGTAAAAATGACCTACAAGGAGCCGGCTCATACTAACCCTACTCAATATCATGAAAGGGGGTGTCGTGTAGTGCATTTGTATGTTTCTACACTACTACACTAGGGCAGTGTGGAGTCTATAGCCAAGTCATCCTCTACTGGTCATGGAGGTGCTATGGTTCCCCCTCCTCTTTCTCTTCGTCCCATTATGTAGGTCATTGAGCTTGGTTACTCCCTGTGCATAAATAGTGGCACTGAGAATTGTAGGGACCCAAAGGATGCCAATGTACATGATTTTAAGGTCATGTCCCATATCTTGATCCTAGATGACCGTGGAGTGACATATTTTTATAGCCATGTCCAAATCTATTCGGTGAAGATGGACTAGCTGTCCTGTAGTATCCTTGACATAAACAAGGGACTAGCGTTAACAAATTCCACGGGAAAATAACAAATGCATGGGCTACAATGTTCATTCCATTCAGGTCCAACCATAGCCTCTCGTAAAATCGACATAGGTGTGTCGTAGCTCTATGGGCCGTTCTTCGTTGCTTCACAAGGCTCGTGCGAGCCCTTAGCCTTTGCCTTATCAGGCTTGTAGTGTGTACTCTTTTATGGGCCATGCAGGCTTTGTACTAGGGGGAGAAAGTGTGGCTGGTCGACCTCAGGAGCTTTCCTCATTCTACCAGGGGTCTTCAGTACATAAGCTTTACCATGCAATGTCCTTCTTTCTAATGCGGGTAAATGCAAATACGTTTACTAAGCATAATGACAAGGTGGGAAGACCTTTCGGTATCACACGAGAGTGACCGGGGAGGTAGAGACATATCGAGGAAGGAGGCACAAGAGTCTGTTGACGAGGGGAGGAATGCCCATCGGTTACCCCATATGCCGTCTTGTCCCCATGCTCCAAGAGCATTCCAGGCAGGGTCGTGAGCTCAAGGCTCCAAGGGTCCTCCTCCTTTTGCTGGCTCGTAGTACTCCACGTTCTGCTTTGCCACTAGGACTCCAAGCCCCCCTCCGCCCTCAGTCGAGGTTATGCATCTTGGGGAGCAAGCGCGTAGTCTGGAGTGCTCAAAGGCATGGGCGAGGGATATGGAGATTCAACCTGAGGTGACTCACCTGTGTGGACTCCATATTTATGTAAGGTGGTAAATAGCCACTCCATTGTTGTTGCTCCTGAGCTTCTGCTAGAGCCAGGGACTTGTTGTCTGGCACCTCTCAGATGCTTCGCATTGCTCCTTCCTTGCCTCGACCGTTTACTCTCTCTCGAGAATCGAGTTCAGGATACTTCCAAAGGCACTACACTCAAGGCCCTTTAGATCCTTCTCAAGCCCCGTTGTCCCCTCCTTTGCTGTGGACTTCATGCCAATGTTTGCTTGAAAGCTTCCCAACGATCGAGGAGGAGAAAGAGAGCCCTGAGGTAGCATATTGAATTCCCTTTTTGGCTCCTTTTGCTATGGTGGGGCTCGAGGTCGTGGGCCTCTCAACGTCACAGTACTCCCATAGTGGGCATGTCTTTTCCCTATTCTGTCAAGCCCGAGGCTCCGTGGTTAGTCTTCTGATGTAGGGTTACCCTTTCTTAACATTGTAAGGTTAGAATCCCGGGCTCGATGGTGGGGGTATGTATATCTTTAATATGGGGGAGGTGTCTCCATTAATCCCTCTCCCTTCTTTTCTTTTTGTACCTTAGTCCCCCATCTTTAGTGCCTCCTTCATTTGGTCTAGTCCAATAGGCTAAGGCATAATGTATAGCCTCTTTTTGCCTATCCATTGCATGGAATTGCAATAGTCTATCCCAAAGTCAGGTGGTTGCCTCATTCCTTTCCTGTTCCTTTATTATAGGTTCTTGTTAGCATGAGGCCCCATCCATTATCCTTGGTAAATTAGGGTATGAATAATAGGAATGAGTTGAAGGCTGCTTTTAGAGGTCTGCTTGGAAAGAAGGTAACCAGATTATTGACAATGAACCATATGGCATGGTCAAACCAAAGTGGTTGGGCCTTACAGTCCATTCTTTCCTCATTGCATCTGCATTTAATATATGGTCTCCCCACATTAAAAATATCGTTGACATACTTTGGGGATCTCTTTTTCGATTCATTGATCTTGCTCTCGCATCTGCCAAATACTCCTACTGGGATCGACATCTACCTGATGCAAACATAGCCATGGGGAAGAAGCTCGCGAGCGCATGGCTATAAACAATTGGGATGTCAAAGTTCTGAGTTGCTTGTTTTGCTTCCAATTTTATGTTCTTAGTATACTGCAAAAGATCAGTAAGGCATAGCCAGGTGTCAATGTGGAATGGGGCCAGAAGATTCATGTCATGCAAGTCCCTGACTTTGTTATCATGTGCCATAAGTTCTGCTTCCAAGACTCTAGGTGGAAAGAAGGGATTCATATATGTTGGGCATGAGTTCTTTCTGGCAGTTGTCACTGGGGTCACCATTAAATTTGAGAAGATCTAGTCCCTCCATATTGCAGAAACTATGCTAGGGGGGAGAGAGCAGGTTTGCGGGGGGGATGAAACATTTTAATCCCATGTTTTCTGTAGATGCTGGATTGACAAGGGGGTTCAATCTGAAGTTTAGAAAGAAGTTCCTCATACTACTCGGGGATGATTACACAAACTCCAAAAGAGCTTTGTTGTCCTCATGAATGATCTGGTCTATGGATTCATGGAGTTGCCTAATGAGGGTTACTACCTCATCCACTTTGCCAGGTGCCTTTGCTGAGAACTAAGACCTTGCACCAATCATTAAAGGACAGTTGCATTATTATTAGTCTACCCAAATATGGTGTTCTTTCAATTCTTGTGAATCCAAGCCAATAATATCCTCATGGACTCTTTGGGGGAACATGGTCATGATTGCTTGGCATGCTTGTGAAGGGGCTGGTAATGGATCCTCATACCCAAGTCTGGCAAGGTCCATAAACCAAGTAGGTGCCTGGAGGAGACAGGAAAAAACCCATCAAGTTAGGATCTTTGTCATCCCAATGAACTTGTTACAGTGTGTGTTACCTACCAAAAAAGTATATTCTATTTCTTTGCTACTACACATCCTTGGTTTTCATGTAAAAAATGCCCTTTATATTGCATGCATTACCATCCCCATGTTCTTATTGCATTCCATCTTGTATCATATGTGTTAGAGTAATGCATCCCATTGGGGGTACCCCAAAGGGTTCTTCATTAGTAGGTGCTCATGGGCTGAGGACCCTTGCAAAATGGTCAGATCTACCAGTATACATCATCTCACCGTCTTTCCCTTTTATCAAAAAGGTAACTGGTCAGACTCACCTGCATCCATCCACAAGCATAGCATGTCAGGACATGAACCCAATGCATTATGGGACTATAGGCTTCACAGCTTAGCCACACTTGTTATCCTTGTCAGCCCTAACTATTTGGAAAAAGACACTGACGTTGATGACTATTAAAGAGCATTAAGGATCCTTCTTTTGGGATCTTAACATTATTAAGGGTCATTAATAAAAATAGTCCTTTTTCTTGCACAGAGGCCTTAGAGGTCATAAAATATTGGCTACTTAACGTCACCATATCTTCATTCTCTCATTAAATGGCTTTCAAGCAAAAATATTGCTATAAATGCATACTAATGTTAGTCCATGTAATCTCAGCAAACAAAAATTTGTCTACACATATACCAAAGCTATATAATAGACCTGTCTTAAGAATTATATGGAACTTCAGTAGTATTAGTCTGAAAAAATTCTAGCATCCCTTTAAGATCATTAGTCTACCTTACTGATATTCCCCTAAATAGATATAGAGGAAAACATAAGCATGTTGCAGGTATTGTTGTCCTGAATAGGAGTCCTTCTCCTACATATCTGTCTCCACAGCTCAATAAGGTCCAAAACTCCCCCTTCCTTTCATAAAATGCTTAGGTAGCATAGATTAGAGACTAAGTTGTACGTGTGCGTTGTCTTTCCATAGAGTGCTATCTCGAGTATACTGCTTACCTAAACACAGATCCAACTATATTTCCAAGCATTGCATGATTGGGGCATGGATAAGATTGCAAATAAGGAAAGAGATACTGGATTCAAAGTAAATATGGGAATAGAAGAAACCACCTACTATACCAAGAATATTGATGACATCTCCTCCACCACAGTGACTAGCCATGCATCCCTTTTAGCTGTGAAAGAGCTCAAGCCAACAAAAGGTGCTACACAAAGTGACATTAATGATTGTATACAAGCATAGGCAACAATTGTAACTGCAAGATAACATATTAATTTTTTAAGACATGGATACACAAATGGTACTAGAACAACCATTTGGGATGAAGAACTAGAATTGCCAAAAGTACTACTATTCAATGCAATGAATGGGATAGTGATGTAAAAGAGTATATAATCAATAGAAATGGCAAAATTTCGATCGGGACCTAGAAACAGAATTAGATAATGCCACATCAAAAGTTCAAGTTTTAAACAATGATGTGGCAATCCTTCAAGCACTCATGGTAGTAGAATTCCCCAAGGTAGACTCTTCTACACTAGCAAATACTAGATAGTCAAGAAAAAGAAAGCAAGGTGTGCAATGCTAGAAAGCTATGGTGAAACATTTCAGTTCAGCGAGGGTGGTGGAACTATAGTTAACAAATCCCATATAGGAACATAAAACACCAAGCTTTCAATGGGACCCACTTGAAGGGGCATACATGACAGAGGAATCATTACTTGGAAATTCGACTCCAAAAGAGAATATGTCATCAGTCTCATAGGGTAAGAAATTTTGGAAGTTCAAACAAAGCCTGATGTGGGAATCAAGGTTGAAACAAAATATTTCAAACAAAAAAAGGTCCAAAAACCACCAAAGCAATAGGTAAAGCATCAAGAACAACTAGTAGTAGTAATAGTTAGGCAAGTACCTCATGTTCCTATGAGGGTATAGAGAAGTGCTTGACTACTTCAAGAACTACATGAGGGGAGATGCAACTAAAACGATTCCCACACTTGTGAGTTAAAACTTAAGGAAATGAGGGACCCATCCAAGACAAGGAAATTAAATCTCACTAATCAAGGGAGAAGAAAGAAAAACTTGTGTACATTAGTGATTAAATCATGCAAGAAGACTTTCATTAAAATCCTTATTGAAAGAATATAGGTGTTGCATGGCTTGTTCCTATAAATAAATGAAGGGATTTCTCCCAAATTTGTAGCACATACCATACCAATTAGGGAAGGTTCCAACCCTAAAGTTTGTGGACCGTACATGATAAATTTAAAGTATGGCACCACAGAAGCCATTTGGTTATCCAACATATGGTACATGGCTGATTAACTAGATACAATAAGACTTGATGAGATTAGTATAATACAGAGTCAATGGCCAATAGATAATGTCTAAATTTCTCACATTCTGGACCAATGCTATGGAGCTTCTCTTTCTATGGTGGTGTATGTTTGGTTGCCTAATTGCAACATATACAAGGTAGTCTTTCTTGTATTAACTTGATTGACACAATGCATCCCATAGTCCATAGTTGGAACCATCCTCCCCATAAAAACATTTTGAACATTGAATTTAACTTATTTGTACCAGCCTTGGATGGGATGAGCCTGATAAGAAATAAAACACTGTGGGGTGTAAGACATTGTTCAAAATGACTTTCCTTTTTATCAAATATGGTAGGAGTGCTTGCCACATTTGGATTTCCTTTTTATCAAATATGGTAGGAGTGCAAATTTTTCCTATCTTCCTATGGTCCTCATCTCCTCCCCATAAAAACATTTTGAACATTGAATTTAACTTATTTGTACCAGCCTTGGATGGGATGAGCCTGATAAGAAATAAAACACTGTGGGGTGTAAGACATTGTTCAAAATGACTTTCCTTTTTATCAAATATGGTAGGAGTGCTTGCCACATTTGGATTTCCTCTTTAACCTTCTAAATGACACATTCCCACCTATCTTTCATAGAGCAGTGGAACCCCATTGGAATTATAAGAAGTCTAAAAGGGACCCCTTCTAGAATCTCTTACAACACTTCTCTCTTAGTATCTTAGCAATTGGTCCCTTTGTGCCATACACCCTTGTTTTACCATGGCTAATGTGAGAGCTAGAGACCTTACAAAAATATCTAAGCATCCCACGATATCCCCAACAAAAACCTCTAGCATTGTGAGTGAGGTTAGTATCATATGCAAATTTTCTGGCATAGAATTTGTGTGCCATTGGTCAATTGTATACCGCTTACTACCCCTTTCTCTGCTTTATCTTGAATCAAGTAGCACAACACTAGAAAAAGTAGAGAGGATAAAGGGTAACCTTGCCTAATGGATATTTTTAAGTGTGAAAGGCTTGGAAGTCAATCTTTCTACTTCCACAGATTGACTTACACCTTAGCCTTGGAGTTAGAGAGAAGTCTCCACATATCTTTTGAACCTAAGACCCACCCCCATATCCTCTAGAGCCTTCATAGTGAAACCACTTCCATTTTGTCATAGGTTTGTCGAAATCCAACTTCATTAAACATATATATCTCCCTTCTTCCCCTGCCATCTCTATGCCCTTCCATAGGGTAATTATTTTTTAGAATTTTTCTCCTTTAATGAACCCTTTTTTATCCTCCCTTATCTAGAGGTGCTTCTTTGTCTTGAGTCTATGTAAGGACCTCCATGATTTTGTAACTCGTATTAATCATCATCAAGGATCTCCAAACTCATGATGGTCTCCTTGGGCCCCCCTATGGAAATTAAACTAATAATTCCTATGTTGATTATCTTATGAGAAGAACCTTTGGTTATGGATGACTCCTAGAGATCAAATAGTTTACTAACCTACTATCTCCCAAAATGTCAAATAAATTTCAATTAAGAGCCCATATTCCCCTAGAGTTTCTCTTAGCCATCATTATTTGATGCTATAAAGGTAATTTGTCTATCCAAAAATTCAAACTCAGATCCCAAGATTAGCGTTGGTTTGATAGTGCTCATCGTCTTGTCTCATGACATCTCCTGCATGTCTATATCTTGCTCCCTGATAGTGTCTGTCTCATGACTGTGGGCCTTGTCCCAAGGGAACGCATAACTCTGCTAGTGGAGTTGCTATCTTTGGTGGCTTTAGATGGGGAAGATTTGGGGGTGGCGATAGCCCTATCTCCTCTACCATCACTAGAGGAGGTCATCTCGCTCCCATCTGAGATAGTTGGAGGTGATTTTTTATGGAACAGTCATATTTATGCCAATCAGCTCCCAAGGTGATGAGGAGAAGGCGATCAGACATAAAAGCCCTCCAGGAGATTCTAAAGTGACAAGAAGGCCACAAACCATGGAACACTGATACTATATGCAACTAGTGCTTAAGGTGAAGAGGGGGAGGTGACCAGGCATAAAAGCTTTCCAAGAGATTCTAAATTTCCAAACTACTATCGAGAACCCCATCCCTCGTGCCTCATTCCAATGTGTGGTTTGTGAGATTACACACAAGATAAGAGCGATGCCTGGTCTAGTATAGGTGCTATGGGGGTGCTACAGGATGCCTTAGAACAGATGCCTACTAGGGTTCTAGAGGACACTAATCCCTATGCTATCCATGCAAAGAGAGTTACAATCATGGAATAAGACAACACTGGCATGGCACCTCGACCCACTTTTAGATTATATCTTAAACTCAAACTTCATTCTCGGTTTCCATGGTAAGAACTAAGAATGTTGCCAAACAAAGACCTTCAAGTGCACCCCTTGCAGCTCTTACTAGGATAGCATGAGGTAGTCGATAGAGCGAGCGAGGAAAAGTGAGCGGGCCCAAAAAAGCGAGCGAGCTTTTCCACAATTTCCTTATCGAGGTATTCAACATAGCTTTGTGGAAACCACTATTTGGGAAAATTGTCGAAAATAAAACTTATGTTACTATGTGTAACTATACCAATATTACGAATTATAGTCTACCTTAACTTCCAATTGGAGCCATACTCACATTATGCAACAATAGTATGTGGTTTGAAAGAAACCGAATTTCCACTCCAAAGCGGATTCCAAATACTGATACAACAATTCTTTTGCATTTGAAATGGGTCTTATTATCAAACTCCTTCAATAATCAAAACAAATGCATTGCTTGATATGTTGAACTTAGTAACATAAACATCACTTCACCCATATGTGGGGAAAAAAAACTTTCTGTAGACTTCATAGCATGGGATTGCATCAACACTTATGACATTCAAAATGGTTCTTCTTATTAAAAGTGTTATCAACCATGAAAGAAAATGTTTAAAAATAGTTCACCCATATGTTGAAAAACCCAAGTGTCATTAATGACATTCAAAATTGTTCTTGCAACCATCCTGTAGTTCCTAGAGATTTTGCCCATACTTCCATCCCCTTCCCTTCAACCACTAAGAGGTATCTAATAGTTTTATAGAACACTTGAGATATCATCACCTCCTAATACAAAACCATTATTACTATTTGTAGAACACTTGAGATATCATCACCTCTTAATACAAGACCATTCTTACTATTTGTCGAACACTTGAGATATCATCACTCCTTCCCTTCAGCCACTAAGAGGTACCTAATACTTTTGTAGAACACTTGAACCATTCTTACTATTTGTAGAACACTTGAGATATCATCACCTTTTAATACAAAACCATTCTTACGGTTTGTATAACACTTGAGATATCATCACCTCTTAATATAAGACCATTTTTAGTATTTGTAGATCACTTTAGATATCATCGTCTCTTAATACAAGACCATTCTTACTATTTGAGAGATTAATGGATTAAAGGTTTGACGCTCATAGGAGACGAAGGAAGAGAAAGTCAGTTTCGACATGAGGACAATAAAACTAATTGGAATATTTTGACTTATGTATTATACCTTTTTGAAGACTATGAATTTAAGTCAATTTCAACATTAGGATGATAAAACTAATTAGAATATTTTGACTTATGTATTATATATTTTTGAAGACTATGAATTTTAATGAGGAGAGGCATGCACACTACTTAGTAAATACACTAGTACTACTACTAGCCTACGACTATTAAGCCTAGTAGCACCAGTGTGATTTTGAGCCTTGTATCAGCCTTTTGATAATTTTCTTTCATCTTTAGTGCAATAGAAATTATTCCTTCTATCAGAAGAATCTTGCCAAATTTATTCAAAGTGATGATTTTGTAGTCTACAGCCACTATCCTCTGACTCTCAAAAATATATTAAATGTGAGCACCCATTTATCTTGTTTGATCAACCCTAGACTATGCTGCGATAGGACATTACTAGAACAAAAAAAAAAAGAATTGATATGGCGATGTTTGGTGTGAAATAACCAAATTAAGGATTTAATAAGAAAGAAAACAATCAGAATCAATAGGCTATTCAATGGCTCAAATCTGCACAGAAATTATAATGTGCCTCCCAACTCTTATGCATTCCAGCTCCTCATGTTTGATAAGAATGCAAACAATAATGAAATCACATTATCTTTAGTTTCAAAGTAAGCAAAGCACCAAAAATAAATGCAAACGTATTGGATGACGAATAAATAGGTATAGATATAGATAGACCTATATATATGCATTCATAGATATAATGATGATTAAAGTTGGACGGTATAATAATATTATGTGTACTATCATTGGGATTAGGACTACTATTGGTAATATTGTATGTAGTAGTAGGAGAACTACCATTAAGGAACACTCAAATAAAATTACTAATGGTGGTGATAAAACTACCACTAGTAGTTTGGTAATTACCCCTAACATCTACAACAAATATTTGATGGGTAGCTAGTATTAGGTCAAAAGGCCCCAATTGTGCTATAATAATGGACCAAAAAAGGGAGTGTTATAGCATCACCTAAGGGTCACTTTTTATCCATGAAAGAAACAAGTCGGTGCAACCTAGGTCATACAGAGATCTAGGTCATGTGGAGTGGTTCGCGTCTCTTTCCTTGACAAAAAAGTTACACTACCTTTGATAGTAACTACAAAGATTGCTGCCATAGTGCCGTAGAGTAGCCCCTAGGTTGCACCATCATCCCTTTTTGCTTTTGAGCCATTAAGTTTGATCCACTGATTTTATGTAGAATTATTCTACTATATGTTCACATGTCCTTAATAGGATCTTGATATAATCCCTTCCATTGTAAGTACTTTTA